>NW_028319010.1:337500-435000 GCF_062004578.1 Staurois parvus
CTTGCAGCCGACATCCACAGAAGATCTGTGCTTGGTTCTATGAGATGTTCCTTCAAATCTGTGTGTGGGTCTACCTAGAAGAATTGATGATGGTTTGTTTTGGTCTCACCTAATATTGATTGGAAAGGTTTCTTCACAGTAAGAGCTGTGGAAATGTGGAATAGACTCCCTCAAGAGTTGGTTCCCCCATTTCTTGGAGAATCTGGGGTTTCTGTGTCCCCCCCCCCCCCTTGGAGGATCTGGGGTGTCTGTGTTCCCCCCCCCCTTGGAGGATCTGGGGTGTCTGTGTTCCCCCCCCCCCTTGAAGGTTCTGGGGTGTCTGTGTTCCCCCCCCCTTGGAAGATCTGGGGTGTCTGTGTCCCCCCCCCTTGGAGGGTCTGGGGTGTCTGCGTTCCCCCCCCCCACCTTGGAGGGTCTGGGGTGTCTGCGTTCCCCCCTCATCTTGGAGGATCAGGGGTGTCTGTGCCCCCCCTGGAGGATCTGGGTTGTCTGTGTTCTCCCCCCCCCCCCCCCTTGGAGGATCTGGGGTGTCTGTGTTCCCCCCCCCCCCTTGGAGGATCTGGGTTGCCTGTGTCCCCCCCCCTTGGAGGATCTGGGGTGTCTGTCCCCCCCCCCCCTTGGAGGATCTGGGGTGTCTGTGTTCCCCCCCCCCCTTGGAGGATCTGGGTGTCTCTGTCTCTCCCCCCCTCCCCCTTGGAGGATCTGGGGTGTCTGTGTTCCCCCCCCCCCCCCCACCTTCGAGGATCTGGGGTTTCTGAGTCTCACCTAATATTGATTGCAAAGGTTTCTTCACAGTGAGAGCTGTGAGAATGTGGAATAGACTCCCTCCAGAGTTGGTTGTGGCCAGCTCAGTGGATTGCTGTAGGAAAGTCCTGGATTCTTTCTTGGATACACAGAATATAACTGGATATAACATTTATAGGGAAAGTTGATCCAGGGAATATCTGATTGCCTCTCGGGGATCAGGGAGGAATTTTTTACCCTGCAGGAGCAAATTGGATCATGCTTTGCTGGGTTTTTTTTTTTTTGCCTTCCTCTGGATCAACTGTGAGTATAGGATTATAACTTTTTTTTTTTTTTTTTTATGGTTGAACTGGATGGACTTTTGTCTTTTTTCAGTCAGAATAACTATGTAACTATGAATTTAGATATTTCATTTTGTGAATTGATACAAATAAACAGAAATCTAATTTTGAAAGCTTTCTTGCTTTACAGCATCTCTTCACACCGATAACTTTTGCACCGTACTGTACATCAGTCACAAATACAGGATTGTCACTTGTGGAAAGAGCTAGAAATTCACTTTCAAGTTTATCTTGCGTAACAATCAGGGGCGGACTGACCATTCGGGCATTGCCCGAGGGCCCAGGGTCAGTAGGGGGCCCCATGAGATGCCCCTGGTACCTTTCATAGGCTTTTTTGGGTGTGGTTTGAGCGTGGGTGAGGACACAGGGGCCCTATGATCCCCTAGTGCCCGGGGGGCCACATGAGTTGTCAGTCCGCCCCTGGTAACAATTATCTCCCATTTTAAAGTAGAACTATTAGGAAAACGTTTTCCATTTTGGGTAGAGTATATGTTGTGTGTATCTATGTGGGAACATGACGGATCCTATATCTTGTCTCTGTGTACGGGGCTGCTCGGCGGCCATCGCCTGCTTCTGACTGAGGCCAGTTACAGCATGTGAAAGGGGCCCTATGTATGTACAGGCCATGTACGGTGCATGTACAGTATGTAAGGTCGGGGTGTGATCCATACACAATCCAATTAGTCCCGTCTGTTACACTATGTATAGGCTGGAGGTGTCATATACATCTGATAGAGGGATTTACTTGCATACATTATTCAAGGGCGGAGGTCAGCGGGGTGCAAGCGATTGGGAAGGCTCAGGTTTCCCTTTCACGTCTAGAGGCATCGCCGAGAAATCTGTCATTGCACAGGTCCTGATTAAGGCCAGCCATAGATGGGTCGAAATTCGACCGATTTTTTTCATCCGAAAATCGGACCTAAGAATAATCGGCCGATTTTTGCTCTGTTAGTGGGTCAATGGCACCGGACGATTTTCATAGTTCCTCCCCTTTTTGGTGATTGGGCATGTTGGAAAATTCATGCAAAACAGACGATTTTCGACTCGATGGTCAAATCGTACGATCGTTTTTCCGAAAAGAATATGCGCATGAGCCGTGACCTGGAAGGAAGAGAAGTTTTGCCTGTTATGTGGGGTGAACTTTATGACTTGGTTGGCCAATTTTTGAAATCACTGATGGCGCCGTCGGATTACCAAGCAAACAACGTTTTCGATTTTCGGCCGAAAAATCGTTCAGGATTCTACCCTTGCGTGGCCTGCTTTAGGCTTCATTCATGTGGGTGCTGAGAGCCAAACATTGTGAATGAGCCCTCTGTTTATGCGACTTGTCACTGAATGGGGATGTGGGGATGTACCGACACAGCCGCACGTTCTGATTTGACAGGCATACGTGTGAGTGGCCCCGACAGACCGTGTGCGTTCAGGGCCCCGTGCCCACCCACAGTGTGGCTGCATCCCCGTTCAGTAACAGGCTGTAAACCGGCGACTCGTTCCCACGCTGTACGGGCCTCAGTGCCTGTGTGAACAGAGCTGGAGCGGTCCGCCTCTCACCGGTCACCTTGTGTTCCTCTCTCTCTCCGTATCACTCTCCTGTTTCAGAGCGACAATAAAACTGCGTGCAAAAGAACGACAGACAACAAGAAGTACAAAAACAGAAAAAAATCTTTAATTTGACCAAGATGATTGACAAAAAAAAAAAATTTCGAAATCATTGATGGCACCATCGGATTACCGAGTGAACAACGTTTTTGATTTTTGGATGGAAAAGCATTCGTAATTCAAACCATGTATGGCCTGCATTAGGGAGGGTTATAACCCCTGTCAGTCCCCCCGACCGTGTCTCTTTGGGGCAATTTTCATCACTTTCTTGAATCTCTTTGACATAAGAGAATGCGTGCTAAAAATTAGATATAAAATAACATATCATAGCTTTTATCTTAAATCTAGACAACCGAGCTCACCAATCCATTGTTTAGTTGCTGGGCATGGGAATGTTGATCATCAGACCAGATCCATAGACCTAGGAGAGGTGGGGACCGTATTACCGCACTTAGTGGTTGTAAAGTCTCAAGGTTTTTTATCTTGCATGAAGGTAAAACCCTTCTGTGTGCAGCAGTGCCCCCAGGCCCCGCAATACTTACCTGATCCCCATCACGTTCCAGCGATGTGCATGACAGCCTCAGCTGTCCTGGGTCTCTGCCTTCTCATTGGCTGAGACAGCAAGCTGGAGCCATTGGCTCCTGCTGCTGTCAATCACAGCCAGTCAGCAAATGAGAGAGAGGGGGTGGGGCCAAGCCACAGCTCTGTGTGTGAATAGACAGATGGAGCAGCAGTTCAGTAACTCACCTGCTTGGGTGCCCCCATAGCAAGCTGCTTGCTATGGGGGCACCCGACAGAAAGGAGGACCTAAGAAGAGACTGCTCTGTGCAAAACGATTACCCAGAGCAGGTAAATATAACATGTTTGTTATTTTACAAAAAAAAATTAAACTTTAGTATCGCTTTAAACACAAAGACATATAGGGGTTTATTTACTAAAGCTGGAGAGTGCAAAATCAGACTCCCTTCTGCATAGAAACCAATCAGCTTCTAACCTCAGCTTGTTCAATGAAGCTTTGGCAATGAAACCTGGAAGCTGATTGGTTTCTATGCAGAAGTGAGTCTGATTTTGCACTCTCCAGCTTTAGTAAATAAACCCCATAATGTTCATATAAATCCTATATTAAATATAAACCTTTAATGAGCATTTTAAGGAGAAATTGAGACCTTTAGTGGTCATTTTGAAGTTGGTTTCTTTTCACATTTGGTGGAGCACTTGGAAAGAAACACTTCACAATGTTACTTTAAGGCACATTGATTGGAGGACTTTTTTATGGACTGACTGTTATTTAATATGTGATTTATATGAATGTCTTTTATATGTATTTTTGTTGTTTTGAGTTTAATTTGTAGGTTTCTGCATAAGGAGTAGCGCCTACCTTTTATATTACATTTATCGGTGTCACTAACACTTAAATGGTTATTTGACATATACAGTAAATATTTGAATTAGTTGGCGCCACCTTTTATCACCTTCTACAATCTGTATTTTACTGTTTATTCCTTTGTGTTGCAGACTTCCTTTGAATCTGAAGTAGAAATCTTTCACCTGACTCAGCATTTACACCAGACAGATAATGATGTTGTTAGTTTGTATTTTAATTTTTTTAAAACGATTCTTACTTTGTATTCAGGTCAGTTGCACACAGGCATTATAATTTACTGATGGTTACTCAGGATCTTGTTGACCGAACGTCTGTGAGTAATTAAAAGTGCGTGTAAAGACCCGAGTAATGTTGAGTATAGGCGAGTAAATGTGCGTAAGCGTATAAACAAGTA
This sequence comes from Staurois parvus, assembly GCF_062004578.1. Classification (NCBI taxonomy): domain Eukaryota; kingdom Metazoa; phylum Chordata; class Amphibia; order Anura; family Ranidae; genus Staurois; species Staurois parvus. Next base: position 341,963 of record NW_028319010.1, read on the forward strand.
AAATTCTTCTTCATTGCCAGTATTGTAATATACTTTTATAGGTCACGTTGATCCAGGGAATATCCGATTGCCTCTCGGGGGATCAGGGAGGGTTTTTTTCCCCTGCAGGAGAAAATTGGATCATGCTTTGCTGGTTTTTTTGCCTTCCTCTGGATCAACTGTGGATGTAGGATTATAACTTTTTTTTTTTTTTTTTAATTGTTGAACTGGATCGACGTCTGCCTTTTTTTCCAGCCAGACTAACTATGTAATACCCCCACTCAACAACTATGTTACTATGTCATTTAATATATTTATGCATAGACGAGTAAACACGCGTATATGAGTAAATTACTGCACTCAAATGTACATTTTTTTTAATTTTATTTTTGTTTTACTGCTCTGTACTCAACTCTGTATTACTGTTCTTTACTCAGCTGTGTGCATGGTTCCTTAGACCAGCCTTTTTCAACCAGGGTGCCTTGAGGGTCTAAACATTGCCCAAAACATGTATACAAGCCGGCGGGAGGATCAAGCCTGCCTTTTAGTTACACAAAGCCACAGGTTTTCGTTGTGCACCATGACGACCTTCTAGCCGCCAGCATCCTGACAACGGTTGCCTGCACAACATCCGTGTTTGACCCGCCCCCACCCCTCTCCGTCAGTGCTGGGGTCACATTAGCACAGTGATGGAGAAAAACTGAGGGAGAAGAGAAACATTGGAACACTAGTCGGTACCAGTGTGCAGAAGTGTATTTGCTTTGGAAGAATAAATCCCCTCTAACATTGGGTGTCCTACGTGTATGGAAGCTGCTGCATTATTTAAAACTATTAAAGTTTTTCTCAAAAATGTCTTCCAGGACAGCCCCTTGAGATGTAGAGCTCCTCCCTCCGGGACAGGAAACGCGTAAGTCCAGAACCTTAAAAGGCGGACCTCCAGACCTCCCTCTTTAGTGTTAGCGTTTCCTCAGGAAGGATCGGTTACACGTTCTAGGAACCTATATAGTAGCCCTTGGCTTAAGCGGGTGCTGCTGGCTCCTGTTTAAGTACCTCCTCCTTGCCCGACGCGATCCCTCCATTTCAGTAGAGTAGTGGGGCTGCGCTCCTGTTTGCTTTCCAGTCCTCAGAGGAGGAGGACCGCTGAGGGTGTCCAGCGCTACTGCCAGTGGCCGAGTCAGCATCCTAAATGCTGGGTGGGCGTCCGTGACTTCCAGGAGGCGGAGCAGCTGTGCTCCAAGCTGGTTAAACTGGAAGTTCCGGTGACGTCATCGGCGGGTGCCGGGAGACTCATGGTTCCAGTCTTCACGGCGGCGCAGGCAGCAGTGTTCAGGCGGCTGGTGCAGTGTGAAGAGACCCAGCAGGGGCTGTGGCTACCACACCACACCACAAGGAACATAATGCTGCCCCCTCCCCAGCAGGTGGACCGTGGTTCCTCAGGCACCAGCTCCTCTCAGGTAGGCTTGGGGACTTTTGGCTCCCTCTTGCTGAGTCCTGGGGGTTATCCAGGTGACAGTGGGGCACACTTCTGATTTCTCCCCCAGCACAGTGGTGTTTGGACTGAGGAGTCCGGGCTGATTATCTTCTGTGTTGTTTTTTTCTGCTCGTTGTAGGTTAAAACCCAGGACAAGACACAGAATCAGGCCCCCAAAAGGAAGTGTGCAGTTTGTGTGGCAAAATTGGGTTCAGCTTGGGAAAAGCCCTTATACAGGCGATAATCTTTTCGGTCCAGATCTCGAGGAGGCTTTGGAGCATACAGCTTATAGGAGTTTCCAGAGAGTAAAAAGAGAGGATTTTTCATCAGAAAACGCAGGTCCAGCAAAGTAAGAATGTTCAGCTCAAGAAAAATTGGACAGGGCACAAGAACAAATTTAAAGGGGGATCTCATTCAATCCTTCTCAGGGCCCTGCCAAGTCTCAATGACTCGAGCATCCCAGTGGGAGGAAGACTGGGGACCTTTTTACCTCAGTGGGCTTCAATCCCCTTGAACTCGTACATTCTGGACTTGATAGAAAATGGGTACAGGTTGGAGTTTGACTCCAGCCCCCCCACCAGATATCTGGTAACCAACCTTCCCAGCGATCAGGGAAAAGGCACAGGCTCTGTGTGGCCTAATTGGGACCTGGTGGATGAACGGGTCCTTACTTGGGTTCCCTGGCACTGGGAATGGGATTTTGTTGCCAAGTTTTCATAGTTTAAAAGCCCTCAGGCAAGTTTCGCCTTATCTTAAACCTGTGCCCTCTCAATCAATCTTTAAGGTACAAACACTTCAGGATGGAATCGGATCTTCTCTGTAAAAACATCTTTTACCCAGATTGTTTCATGGCTATGCTGGATCTGAGGGATGCGTATCTTCACATCCCCATTCAACATGCATGTCAGAAATATCTAACAATAGCAGTAAGGATTGGTACAGAGATCCACCACTGGCAGTGTTGGGCTCTACCTTTTTGGTCTCGCCTCAGCACCGAGAATTTCTATGAAAGTGCTTGCGGAGGCCTTGGCTCCTCTAAGAATGAGGTCTATTATGATCATTCCCTTTGTGGTATCATTGGTTAAAAAAGGGTGTATTCTGGAGATATTGCGTAGGTTGAGGTGGCTAGATTTGACAAGGATTGGATGTGGGCCTGAAAAGATAGTTCAGAATCCAGGGTTAGCCCTAGCACCCTGGCATGCAGGGATGGGTTGATAGTGGTGCTATTGATCCTGACCGAGAAATCAGTAGAAGAGGCCCGTGGGGGAGGAAATATTATGAGCTCAGTTTTGGATAGATTGAGTTTTAAGAAGTGGTGTGACATCCAATCTGATATGTCTGTTAGTAAATCGGTGATACGTGAGGAAACGGATGGGGTGAGCTGAGGAGTAGAGATAGCTTTGTGTGTCATCAGCATAGAAATGTTATTGGAAGCAATGGGAAGCTATCAGCTGACCCAAGGAAGAAGTGTAGATTAAGAATAGGAGAGGTCCAAGGACAGAACCTTGGGGGACCCTGACAGTAAGAGGAGTAGAAGAGGAGGAAGTAGAGTTGTAAGTAACACTGAAGGTGCGGTAGGTAAGATTCGAACCAACGGAGAGTACAATCACAGAGACCAAGTAAATAGAGGTTTGTTTTTTTTTTTTTGAGGAAGGGGTGGTCAACTGTGTCAAAGGCATCGAAGAGGTCCAAGAGTAATTGTACAGAATAGTGACTATTGGTTTTAGCGGTTAGTAAGTAGTTTGTGAGTTTTAGAAGAGCAGTTTCTGTGGAGTGTTGTGAGCGAAATCCAGACTGAGGAGAGAAGACAAGAAGGTTATGCTCAATCAGGTGGCAGCTCAGCTGGTTGTAGACTAGACATTCAAGGAGTTTAGAGGCAAAAGGGAGTAAGGAGATGGGTCTTAGGTTGCTAAGACTGATGGGGTCCAGTGATTCCAGCAGTCCTGCATAAGCTTTTGTTGGGAAGGACAAACCTCATTCTGGTGGCCCCATTTTGGCCAAAGAAACCATGGTTCTCTGCTGTGGAGCCTGGCCTTGGTTCCCCCCATTCCCTCTTCCAGAAAGGGTGGATCTGGTCTCTGAGTCCAGTGCTGCACCCTCAGGTGAAGACTTTGAAGTTGGCAGCATGGCTACTGAAGAACATCTCCTGAAAGCTCAGGAGTTTTCTGACAGAGTAGTAAGGACTTTGATGAACTGATGCAAACCAGTAACCAGAGCTATTTATACTAAGGTCTGGAAAAGATTCAACTCCTGGTTGCCAGATAAGGATTGGAGCCCTCCGGATATCCCAGGGGTGTTAGATTTCTTCCAGGATGGGGCACATCATGGCCTTTCGGTCAGCACTTAAAAGGTGCAGGCCTCGGCCCTTAGTGTTTTCCTTCAGGTCCCCCTCCAGCAGAATCCCTTTTTATATGGATTTTTTCAGGGCCCTTTCCAGGTCCAGGCCAGCGGCGGTCAGGTCCTGTCCAGTTTGGGATCTGTCTTTGGTCCTTTGTCCCTTTTGAACCTCTGGAGAAGTCTCAATAAAGTTTTTAACTCTAAAAACTGTATTTTTGGCAGCAATCACATCGGCCCATAGGATGAGTGAATTGCAGGTTCTTTCCATTAGGGAACCCTTTTTGTCGGTTTTCAAGGATAGAATTGTGCTCAAAACGAATCTTGGGTTTCTTCCCAAAGTTTCCTCCTCCCCTTTCATAAATCTCAAGATATAATTTTGCCGACCTTCTATTCTGCTCCCGCAAGCTAGGAGGAGAAAAGATTGTTAGGCCAAAAGGCTCCTTCCAACACCTATCTTCGTAGATCCAGAGTGTTCAGAGATTCATATTCTCTTTTTGTTCTTTTTGCAGGAGTGTGGAAGGGTTCCAATGCTTCCAAGTCCACCATAGCTAGATGGATTAGGATGGGTATCGTGGAATCGTAAAAATTATTTGAAATTCCGCCCCTGTTTGTTAATGCACACTCAACCAGATCCTTGTGAGCATCCTGGGCAGAGAGAGCGGGTGCCTCACCAGAACAAATCTGTAAGGTGGCCACTTGGTCCAAATTTTCTACTTTTTTGTGAGGCATTATCACCTGGATCTGCTTTTTAGTGAGGATCAGGTGTTTGGGTGCAAAGTCCTCCAGGCAGTAGCCCCACCCTAGTGGGTAAGTTCTTGATTATCGGCTCAAGGGGCTGTCCTGGAAGACGTTTTTGAGATAACCAGAGTTAGACTTACCGGTATCTCCTCTTCTATAAGTCTTCCAGGACATCTGGGATTTCCCACCCCAAGTATTGTACGGTAATGTATGTTTATGCATAAGTGGTTATGTTTTTTAGTGTCTTCCTGGGTTCTTGGGTAAAACTGAAGAGGGAGGCTTGGAGGTAATGGAGAAATGGAGGGATCGCGTCAGGCAAGGAGGAGGTAGGTACTTAAACAGGAGCCACCAGCACCCGCTTAAGCCTAGGGCTCCTATATAGGTTCCTAGAACGTGTAACCTATCCTTCTAGAGGAAACATGAATGCTGAAGAGGTAGGTCTGGAGGTAATGGATGGATCACGTCGGGCAAGGAGGAGGTCCTTACCTAAACAGGAGCCACCAGCACCCACTTAAGCCTAGGGCTCCTATATAGGTTCCTAGAACGTGCAACCAAACATACTGGATGAAACACTAATACTGAAGAGGGAGGTAATGGAGAAATGGAGGGATCATGTTGGACAAGGAGGAGGTCCTTACCTAAACAGGAGCCACCAGCATCTGCCTAAGCCTAGGGCTCCTATATCGGTTCCTAGAACATGTAACCTATCCTTCTAGAGGAAACACGAATGCTGAAGAGGGAGGTCTGGAGGTAATGGAGGGATCACGTTGGACAAGGAGGAGGTCCTTACCTAAACAGGAGCCACCAGCACCCACTTAAGCCTAGGGCTCCTATATAGGTTCCTAGAACGTGCAACCAAACATACTGGATGAAACACTAATACTGAAGAGGGAGGTAATGGAGAAATGGAGGGATCATGTTGGACAAGGAGGAGGTCCTTACCTAAACAGGAGCCACCAGCATCTGCCTAAGCCTAGGGCTCCTATATAGGTTCCTAGAACGTGTAACCTATCCTTCTGGAGGAAACACTAATACTGAAGAGGGAGGTCTGGAGGTCTACATAAAGTTCTGGGCTTACGTGTTTCTTGTCCCGGAGGGAGAAGCTCTACATCTCAAGGGGCTGTCCTGGAAGACTTCTAGAAAAGGAGCTACTGGTAAGTCTTTTTTTTTTTTTTTTGTTTTTTTAACATTTTAGAATGGGGTGCCTTGACTGAAAAAGGGTTGAGAAGCACTGCCTTAGACAGCAGTGCCTCTCATTTCAAATCACTAAAATACTTATCATTTTTTTACTCCCGTGTGCAACAGGCCTATGGGTGTAATTTCTGGTGTTCAGCTGTATGACTACTCTGTTTGTATTTACTTACTAAAAGACAGCGTTGCCTGAAATGTCGCCATATGGTTTTGCTTTTTAAAGTGGATCTTTTCCTATAACCACTTGATAAAAGATAATGTTCTTTAATAAGGAACATACATTCCAAATGTGTGCTGGAAATTGCCTCCAGCATGGTTCCTCTTTCTTCTTGCTGGAAAGCCCCAGAGCAGCAGGTAATCTTTAAGCCGTCAGCAGGCCGGCCTCTACAAATTCGGTAGTGCCAAAAAAATAGAGCGCAACTGAGCATGCGCAGCGCAGGGTGAGACAGTGTATTCCTGGATTTACATAGTATAGGCACTTATATTTTATATTCTGTAGCTGCAACTTAATTTTCTGACTAAAGTTCCACTTTAAAGAGTAATAAAATACGCTCTCGGTGCAGCAACCTCCTATCCTTTTTTGATTCATTTTGGTGGTTTGATGGAAACACACCAGGTTACAAACTATCGGCATTTCCCTGTCCCTAACAAACATACAGTGTATATATGTATGTATGTGTATTTTATACTTTTTTTTTTTTCTATTATTATGTATATACTGAGATTTAATCTGTGTCTTTTACCTCCGCAGATCTTCTCACAAGAGTATATAAATCTTCTTCTGTCGATGTACTTCTTCATCCTGGGAGTCTTGGCCCTAGCACACACAGTCAGGTGAGGAAGCATGCCCGACTCTTCTCAGGGTAGATATGACATCCGCCTCACGGGCAGTGCATGGTTTTCACTGAGCTGGCTCACTCTTGGCCTTGGGATGTTAGAGCAGAAAAGTGCTGCAAAGTGGTAAGCAGAGCATGACTATGTAATGAGCAGATATGTCTCTCCTTGGGGTACATACAGTATATCACTTCAAATAGTTGAAATGTTTACAGCAAGCTGGTTTCTTTTTCTTGTTTATCTGAAATGCATAAAAAAGGCTCTGGATCCCCCTTAACAAGCAACTGACTGTCTCCCCCTTTTCTTCTCCAGCCCACTGATGAATAGGGTCTTCCCAGAAAACTTTCCCAACAAACAGTATCAGCTGCTGTTCACTCAGGGCTCCGGGGACAGTAAGGAAGGTGAGATGTTGATAGTCTAGATAAACCGCTCTCTATTTCCCTGCCTTCTCTCATGGGCTCTCCTTTGTCACCATCTCTTCTTCTTTCTCTTCCTTTTTCTCACATTCTAATTCTCTCCATCTCACGGTCTCTTTCTCTCTCCCACAATCTGACTTGCTTTTTCTTTTGCTCTTTAGCTTGCTTGCTGTTGCTACATTTATCTATCCATCTTTCTCTTTCTTTTCCTTTTCTTTTTCCTTGTGCGCGCTGGCTTTCTCTCCTCGTGCGCGCTGGCTTTCTCTCCTCGTGCGCGCTGGCTTTCTCTCCTCGTGCGCGCTGGCTTTCTCTCCTCGTGCGCGCTTGCTTTCTCTCCTCGTGCGCGCTTGCTTTCTCTCCTCGTGCGCGCTTGCTTTCTCTCCTCGTGCGCGCTTGCTTTCTCTCCTCGTGCGCGCTTGCTTTCTCTCCTCGTGCGCGCTTGCTTTCTCTCCTCGTGCGCGCTTGCTTTCTCTCCTCGTGCGCGCTTGCTTTCTCTCCTCGTGCGCACGCGCATTCTCTCCTCGTGCGCACGCGCTTTTTTTCCTCGTGCGCGCTTGCTTTTTCTCCTCGTGCGCGCTTGCTTTTTCTCCTCTTGCGCGCTTGCTTTTTCTCCTCGTGCGCGCTTGCTTTTCCTCCTCGTGCGCGCTTGCTTTCCCTCCTCGCTCTTGTTCTCTCCTTGCGTTCTCTCCTTGCACGCACAAGCTTTCTCTCCTCTTGCGCCCTGGCTTTCTCTCCTCGCTTTCCCTCCTCGCTCTCTTTCCTCGTGCGCCCTCTCCTCACTCTCCCTCCTCGCTCTCTTTCCTCGTGCGCCCTCTCCTCACTCTCCCTCCTCGCTCTCTTTCCTCGTGCGCCCTCTCCTCACTCTCTCTCTCCATGCTCTCTCTCTCTCCTTGTGCCACCTCTCCTTGCACTCTCTCCACGCTCTTTCTCTTTCCTCGTGTGCCCTCTCCTCACGCTCTCTCTCTCCTCGTGCGCCCTCTCCTCGCTCTCTCCTCGTGCGCCCTCTCCTCGCTCTCTCCTCGTGCGCCCTCTCCTCGCTCTCTCCTCGTGCGCCCTCTCCTCGCTCTCTCCTCGTGCGCCCTCTCCTCGCTCTCTCCTCGTGCGCCCTCTCCTCGCTCTCTCCTCGTGCGCCCTCTCCTCGCTCTCTCCTCGTGCGCCCTCTCCTCGCTCTCTCCTCGTGCGCCCTCTCCTCGCTCTCTCCTCGTGCGCCCTCTCCTCGCTCTCTCCTCGTGCGCCCTCTCCTCGCTCTCTCCTCGTGCGCCCTCTCCTCGCTCTCTCCTCGTGCGCCCTCTCCTCGCTCTCTCCTCGTGCGCCCTCTCCTCGCTCTCTCCTCGTGCGCCCTCTCCTCGCTCTCTCCTCGTGCGCCCTCTCCTCGCTCTCTCCTCGTGCGCCCTCTCCTCGCTCTCTCCTCGTGCGCCCTCTCCTCGCTCTCTCCTCGTGCGCCCTCTCCTCGCTCTCTCCTCGCTCTCTCCTCGCTCTCTCCTTGCTCTCTCCTCGTGCGCCCTCTCCTTGCTCTCTCCTCGTGTGCCCTCTCCTCGCTCTCTCTCTCCTTGTGCGCCCTCTCCTCACTCTCTCTCCACGCTCCCTCTCTCCTCGTGCGCCCTCTCCTCGCACTCTCTCTCTCCCCACGCTCCCTCTCTCCTCGTGCGCCCTCTCCTCGCACTCTCTCTCTCCACGCTCTCTCTCTCCTCGTGCGCCCTCTCCTCGCGCTCTCTCCACGCTCTCTCTCTTTCCTTGTGCGCCCTCTCCTCGCTCTCCCTCTCTCCACGCTCCCTCTCTCCTCGTGCGCCCTCTCCTCGCACTCTCTCTCTCCACGCTCTCTCTCTCCTCGTGCGCCCTCTCCTCGCACTCTCTCTCTCCACGCTCTCTCTCTCGTCGTGCGCCCTCTCCTCGCGCTCTCTCCACGCTCTCTCTCTTTCCTTGTGCGCCCTCTCCTTGCGCTCTCTCTCCTCGCTCTCTCTCTCCTCGCTCTCTCTCTTTCCTTGTGCGCCCTCTCCTTGCGCTCTCTCTCCTCGCTCTCTCTCTCCACGCTCTCTCTCTTTCCTTGTGCGCCCTCTCCTCGCGCTCTCTCTCTCTCTCCACGTTCTCTCTCTTTCCTTGTGCGCCCTCTCCTCGCGCTCTCTCCACGCTCTCTCTCTCCTCGTGCGCCCTCTCCTCGCGCTCTCTCCACGCTCTCTCTCTCCTCGTGCGCCCTCTCCTCGCGCTCTCTCCACGCTCTCTCTCTTTCCTTGTGCGCCCTCTCCTCGCGCTCTCTCCTCGCTCTCTCTCTTCTCATGCGCCCTCTCTGGAGAGTGCAAAAGCTGGTGCAGCTGTGCATGGTAGCCAATCAGTTTCTAACTTTAGTTTGTTCAATTAAAGTGGTTGTAAACCCTTCCATATACCCAGTGAAGTGACTGGCCTCAGGTTATTGACAGAGATTAAACAAATCCTCCTACATAAGTTGGAACTGTTTTCTGCAGTCTTCTCTTTTCTACGTCATTTCAAAATCCAGCACTTATAAAGCTTTGTCCGAGCTATCAGAAAAGGGGGGGGGGGGAGAGCTGGTGTTACACTCTGTAGAGCTCAGTGAGGAGAGCTCTGAGAGATGAATGGAGGGAAGGGACACACACCCCCTTCATACAGCTCACAGGAACAGAAGTGAGGCTGTCAATCACATACTATGCCCTCCCCTGTCACCATTTTTCTCTTGGTGTCAGGAAAACTTGTCAGAAGTGACTCCTGCTGATAACAGAGGATGGAGGCAGCAGACAGAAATGACACTCGGTGCTCTTAATTGGGACAAGTACACACTATAGAGGGAGATGCTTTGTTCATATTTCATGAGGTTTACAACCACTTTAATGTGCTAAACGTTCAGGTGTTTCTTCAGTATTGGCATTGGCAGGCTTTGCACTCGTACAACGTGACTGTCTCCGCTATGATTAGAACATGTCATTGTTTGATTTTATGCAGCAGCTAATACAAACACCAAGATCCGTTCACATGATCACTGATGATGCCCTGAGGAGGGCAACTTACAGGTCTCCAGCACTTGAATACATACATTGAATCTGACTTCGCTGAAGGATGCCTAACTCTGATGAGCTGAACCTTGGGGGGTGGGGGGGGACCTGCAAATACCTAGGACCAGAATCCCCTTGGGCGCCGTGCCGAGGCCGTACCTGGGGCCTCCACCTCTTAACAAACAAAGCCCTACTGCTCTTGACATTTTTACAGCGGCTGTTTTTGGCTTTTTATTTTTTTTTTCTACATCTAGCAAACCCCTCAGCATGTTATCCTATGTGCCCATACACACACAGACTGGAATCAATGTTTTTTTGGCTGAAAAAAACTCCAGGACTAGTGGCTTTCTAGTTTTTTAGCTGTAAAAACGCTCTAACACTAAAAAACGCGGTAAAACGCCATAAACTGGCTTTTTTTTGGGGGGGGGGGGTCATAAAAACCGCAAACGCTGGAAAACTCTGCTAAACACTAATGCAAAAACACTTAAAAAAGCTAAAAAACGCTCTAACGTGGCAAAATGTGGCAAATCGCAACAAACCAGCATTTTTGGATGTTTTTTTAAGAAAAAAATTTTTTGGGGGGGTTAAAAAAAGCTCTAAAAACCTCTACAAAACGCAAACACAAAAAACACAGCTAAACACTAAACAGCGCTGAAAAACTCACATTCTTAACGTGACTTTACACATCTAATGTTACCAGTATTCTCAAAACGTCCAGCGTGCATGAGGGCTAAAAACACTCTAACGTGGCAAAATGCGGTAAATCGCGGCAAACCGGCGTTTTTGGATGTTTTTTTAACTAAATTTTTGGGGTAAAAAAAAAAGTGAAAAAATGCCGCTAAACGCTAATACAAAACCGCTAAAAAGCGCTGAAAAACTCATGTTTACACAGCTAACGTTACCAGCATTATCAAAACATCCCGTGCGTGAGGACTAAAAATCCTCTAACGCTGAAAAAATATATGTACAATATATATGTAAAGCGCTGCGTAAATTGGAATAAATAAATAATTCTCCTTCAAGCGACAAATTAAGCCCCGGTTTACACTGCCGCAACTTTGCACAGGACTTGCGATGCTTAAAGTCGCATGACAGTTGAAAACCCATCTGTTTTAGTTGTGCCTGTTCCAATCCATGCGACTCAAGTCGCAGGAGATTTGTAAAAAGGTTCCTACACTACTTTGATGCAATTTGAGTGCCTTAGACTCACTGGAAATCGCATGACTATGCGGCAGCAGTGTGAACATCCCAACTACATCAGAAGCAGCAACGCGTTTCATTGTACGCACCCCCGGAAGGGTTGGATGGTGTTTCCCAACCTTTATAAGGAGAAAATCTAAATAAAACGAACAAGAAGGAATATGAATCCTGTACAGGATACTATCATTAGTTGCATTTCACTAGAGTGGGCCTTTAAACATTCTTCTTTTCTTCTGTGTTGCAGAGGTATTGAATTATGAATTTGATACCCGGGATCTGGTGTGTCTCCTCATCAGCGGTGTGGTTGGGGTCTGGTACCTCCTGAAGAAGGTAAGACCTGGCACTCCGTAATGTTACAGGTCATCTGTCATGCTTTAGGTCAGTGGTCTCCAAACTGCAGACTAAGAGCCACGTGCCCTTTGCTTGCTATTATCCGGCCTTTGGGGCATTATTCCTCCCTCTGACATTAACAATGGGGTATAATTCCTACCACTGACACCAATGATGGGGCACTATTCCTCCTACTGACACCAATAATAGGGCACTATTCCTCCCACTGACACCAATGATGGGGCACTATTCCTCCCACTGACACCAATGATGGGGCACTATTCCTTCCACTGACACCAATGATGGGGCACTATTCCTCCCACTGACACCAATGATGGGGCACTATTCCTCCCACTGACACCAATGATGGGGCACTATTCCTCCCACTGACACCAATGATGGGGCACTATTCCTTCCACTGACACCAATGATGGGGCACTATTCCTCCCACTGACACCAATGATGGGGCACTATTCCTTCCACTGACACCAATGATGGGGCACTATTCCTCCCACTGATACCAATGATGGGGCACTATTCCTTCCACTGACACCAATGATGGGACACTATTCCTCCCACTGATACCAATGATGGGGCACTATTCCTCCCACTGACACCAATGATGGGACACTATTCCTCCCACTGACACCAATGATGGGGCACTATTCCTCCCACTGATACCAATGATGGGGCACTATTCCTCCCACTGACACCAATGATGGGGCACTATTCCTCCCACTGACACCAATGATGGGACACTATTCCTCCTACTGACACCAATGATGGGGCACTATTCCTCCCACTGACACCAATGATGGGACACTATTCCTCCCACTGACACCAATGATGGGGCACTATTCCTCCCACTGATACCAATGATGGGGCACTATTCCTCCCACTGATCCCAATGATGGGACACTATTCCTCCCACTCACCAATGATGGGACACTATTCCTCCCACTGACACCAATGATGGGGCACTATTCCTCCCACTGATACCAATGATGGGACACTATTCCTCCCACTGACACCAATGATGGGGCACTATTCCACTGACACCAATGATGGGGCACTATTCCTCCCACTGACACCAATGATGGGGCACTATTCCTCCACTGATACCAATGATGGGGCACTATTCCTCCCACTGACACCAATGATGGGGCACTATTCCTCCCACTGACACCAATGATGGGGGCACTATTCCTCCCACTGATACCAATGATGGGGCACTATTCCTCCCACTGACACCAATGATGGGGCACTATTCCTCCCACTGACACCAATGATGGGGCACTATTCCTCCACTGATACCAATGATGGGGCACTATTCCTCCCACTGACACCAATGATGGGGCACTATTCCTCCCACTGACACCAATGATGGGGCACTATTCCTCCCACTGACACCAATGATGGGACACTATTCCTCCCACTGACACCAATGATGGGACACTATTCCTCCCACTGACACCAATGATGGGACACTATTCCTTCCACTGACACCAATGATGGGGCACTATTTCTCCCACTGACACCAATGATGGGGCACTATTCCTCCCACTGACACCAATGATGGGACACTATTCCGTCCACTGATACCAATGATGGGGCACTATTCCTCCCACTGACACCAATGATGGGGCACTATTCCTCCCACTGACACCAATGATGGGACACTATTCCTCCCACTGACACCAATGATGGGACACTATTTCTCCCACTGATACCAGTGATGGGGCACTATTCCTCCCACTGACACCAATGATGGGGCACTATTCCTCCCACTGACACCAATGATGGGGCACTATTCCTCCCACTGACACCAACGATGGGACACTATTCCTCCTACTGACACTAATAAGGCACAATTCCTGCTAATTACACCAATAACAGGGCTGGTTGGGGAAAGGGGGCTCCAGCTATTAACCTCTTTTTTTACACAGGCTTTTATTTTTCCATATACACAGTTAATAGAAATTTTTATTCTTTACGTGACAAAAAAATATTGACCATGATTTTCTGGTTTTGACCTTTTTGATTCTTTCCAGCACTGGATTGCCAATAACCTCTTTGGTTTGGCGTTTGCCCTGAATGGAGTGGAGCTGCTTCACCTAAACAACGTCAGCACTGGCTGCATTCTGCTGGGGGGGCTTTTTATCTACGACGTCTTCTGGGTGAGTGCGGCGAGGGGCCGGTTATACAATACGGAGGATGAATGGGCTGAAAGAGAAACTCATTTACTGTTTTTTTTTTTTGTTTTTTTTTTTTTTTTGTTTTTTTCAGGTATTTGGGACCAATGTCATGGTGACTGTGGCTAAATCCTTCGAAGCACCAATAAAATGTAAGCATCTCACAGTAATTATCCATGTCTGTGAACATTCTAAAACTGACATTCTTCCATTTTCACTTTCCTCCTTGTTCCTCTCCCCCCCTTTTAATTCTATCCTTTGTCCTCTTAGACCAGGGGTAGGCAACCTGAGAGCCGAAGGACTACAAGTTCCATCATGGCTCTACAAGTCATAGCTGTACCTATCGGTTTTGTAATCTTTGCAATGCCTCATGGGAAATGTAGTTCCACAACAGCTAGAGAGCCGCAGGTTGCCTACCCCTGTCTTAGACACATCCATTGGTTTTCATCTTCCTTTTAATGCACTCTTTTTAAATATCTCTGAAAGCTAGGACATGACCGTTCCAAAACTGACTGCTAAGAGGCAGGATATACCCTTCCTGTAAAAAAAAAAAAAAAAAAAAACCAAATTAAAAATAAAATAAATAAAAAAAAAAAACAACAAAACAATATTGAATGCAAATCTGGGTTAACTCCGTGATCTTCTGGTGTGGCAGGGGTAGGCAACCTGAGAGCCGCAGGACTACAAGTTCCATCATGCCTCTGCAAGTCATAGCTGTAACTCAGTTTTGTAATCTTTGCAATGCCTCATGGGAAATGTAGTTCCACAACAGCTGGAGAGCCACAGGTTGCCTACCCCTGAACTAAGGGAACTGTCACAGGGACTCATCAAGAGTGCCTAACTATGCTCACCCTTTCTACCCAGCTCCTCCATTCACAGAAACCTTGTACTACAGCTGCTATGAATGAAACGTGATCTGTGAATGGAGGACGGGTGATTCAAAGGATTACATTTGGATTACATTTGATTCATTGACGCTGTAGTATGCAGGGGGGTGGAAATTTTTGAAAAAAAACAACTTGTCCGGGGACTAAATCGGGACCCCAATCTCATTACAATCTACTTGTCCTGCTAAAAAAAAAAGTTTTTTAACCCCTTGGCGCCGGTGCCTCCCGGTCCTTTAAGGGTTTCAGGAGGTGGGGGCAGGATTTAGGGTCATGTAACCGCTGTGACACGCCCTCACGGCAGTCACATGATCGGGAAAGGTCCGGATCGAAAGAGGAGATCGGGACCTTTCCGTGAGTACCGGGCATGTGTGCTGGGAGCGTGCACGGCGCGTGCTCTCAGCACATATGTTTTTTTTTTTTTGTTTTTTTTTTTAATAGAATGCAAATGTGCGGCCGCTCAGTGTCTAGGCCCAGATGCCAGGAGGTCGCACATTGGCGTTCGGCCAGCGCCAAGAGGTTAACCAAAACAGTATTTAAATCGGAGGGGATTTTAGGAATGTTGGGGGCTTTTAAAAACAATTTGTATCGGCAGACCCCATGCATCCAGCAATACGAATCCAACATCCCTGAGTATGGCTTTTGTGAATGGAGGGGTAGAAAAGGGCGATTATAGACAGGAACGTTTAATGTGTGCCTGTGATAGCTTCCTTATTTCTGTTCACCCCCCAACACACCAAACGATTGTGGGGGAAGCATCAAAGGAAGAAGATTTCTGCTAGGTGAGGACACAGCAGCACAAGGGACATATTTCAGTGAAGGTAAGTAATGTCCCTTATGGTTATTATTTTTAAGTAAATTTAGACTTTCAATAAATCTTTCTAAATTCCTGTCTAGGGAGTTCCTGAAATCTTTTGACTTTTTTTTTTTTAATTTTTGTATTTTGTTTTGGGTTCTTTTTTGTATTTTTTTTTTTTTTCTTTTGTTCAGGCCTGCTTCACCCCTCTAGCTTTGCCTTCTCTTCACCCTATTTTCCCCATTTTTCTTTTTTTCCCTCAGTGGTCTTTCCACAGGACCTATTGGAAAAGGGACTTGAAGCCAATAATTTTGCTATGTTGGGACTTGGGGACATCGTCATTCCAGGTACGGCTCTTCTATGGCTTTAGGCTGCAAAGTCCAAAATGTTTGATTCTGACTAGTTGGAAACCATCCATGCTGATCAATCAGTGTTTGCAGCTTTTTTTTTACTATACATTTGTTTCATCTTTTCAGGGATCTTCATTGCTTTGCTGCTCCGTTTTGATATCAGGTGAGTATAGAACCTGGGTGTGTGCACTGTTGTGTCCTCACTAACTAAAAGAGGGGACCAACATTTCCTTGGTTCTGATAATGCATTGGTATTCTGGTGATACAAGAAAGCCAAATAATGGGTACCTTTAATAAAGATTTGTTGTGGTTTGTTTCTTTTTCTTCCTTTTTACTGTTCAAAATTTTATTTTAGCCCAAGGAAGAAATCTACAGATAACCTGAGTTACTTTCTTAAACATTTACAAAACCATATAAACCTTTTATGCATTTTTTTTTTTGTAGTCAATCCCTGCATGGTATGGAGGAGTGTTAAAATGTGTTATAAGGAGTTTACTTGGTGCAGGGGAACCATGGCTTAAATAGCTGATATGTCTATCATTTAAAGTAAAGCCTGTTGTTTTTTTTTTTTTTGTTTTTTTTGTTTTTTTTACAGCTTAAAGAAGAACTCCCACACATACTTCTATACCAGCTTTTTGGCGTACATCTTTGGTTTGGCCCTCACCATCTTTGTGATGCACACCTTCAAACATGCTCAGGTGAGACTAATCGATTCATCTGGAATTCTGTCAAGTTGGACTTCAGGCAGTCCGCTAAATACACAGATAAAATATATAGACGGGAGTTAGTCAAATGCCAAAGAATCTGTATTTCTGTCCATCCGGTCCCCGCTCTTCACAGCCCTATCTGGCTGGGAAAGAGACATTGTGTGGTTTTGTTTTGTGTTTTTTTTGTTTTGTGTTTTTTTTGTTTTGTGTTTTTTTTGTTTTGTGTTTTTTTTGTTTTGTGTTTTTTTTTGTTTTGTGTTTTTTTTGTTTTGTGTTTTTTTTGTTTTGTGTTTTTTTGTTTTGCTTTTTAGTTTAGTTTTTTTTTTTTTGTTTTGTTTGTTTTTTTGCTGTAGTAAAGAATACTTCCAGGTCTTGTCCTTCTCCCAGCCTGTGATTGGATAATGAAGGAGAAGCAGAAGACCAGTGGGCTTGTTCTTGTCATTCTGTTACCTTCAGCTATCATCGTCCCTTGTTAGCACATGAGCATTGCAGCACAGCTTATTGGTGCCATATGCTGCCTTTTCCTCTGCTGTTAAAAAAAAAAAACTGCAAGAGGTTGATACTAAGTCACATTCAGGTATTGCATTGAAGTATGTGTGTTTTTTTTTTTTTTGTTTTTTGTTTTTTTTTTTTTGCTGGTACCGAAATTTTTAATTTGAGAGTTGTAAAGACAACAAAACAATTGGTCACCCACGCAGGGGATTCGCAACAGAACCGCTTATTGCAGAGATAGGAGTGGGATCTTATACAATGTAGCAGTGATTTGTAATACCAAATGTCAACCGAACGGTTACATATTTTATGGTTTTGGGATTTATTATTTATATGTGTGTATATACATATCTATATCTGCTTGGATTTTCAATCTTAAAATCGTATCCATCATTTTTTATATTTTTTAACCTTCTTATGTTGTTTTCCCCTACAAACGTTTGTGTAAAAGTAACAAATCCTGTCCATTGGCTCATTGCTGCCTGTATTTGTCCTGTACTCATGTGGCTGTTCTCTGCTCTTCCACAGCCTGCTTTGCTGTACCTGGTCCCGGCCTGCATCGGCTTCCCTCTGCTGGTAGCGCTGATCAAAGGAGAGCTGACGGAGATGTTCAGGTGAGGATGGGGTTCTGTCCTGGGTGGGGGGGGGAGAGTAGAGTAGAGATTTGGGGTTGGGAGAACTATAGAAACTTTCTTCACACGATTCTGCCTCCTTTTTTTTCTCCTCTTCCTCTTCCTCTTCCTCCTCCATTCTCTGCATTTTGATGCTGTTTTATTTTTGTGGGTTTTTTTGTTTTTTTTTCCCATTGTCTTTTGTTTTTTTCTTTTTTGTCCCCTTCATTCTTTTTTGTTCTACAATCCCTTGATAATGATCTGGTGTGCCATTCCACCTGCATCACTTCCCTGTTCTGTCTCCTTCCTCTCTTCCCTGCCCTGTCTCCTTCCTCTCTTCCCTGCCCTGTCTCCTTCCTCTCTTCCCTGCCCTGTCTCCTTCCTCTCTTCCCTGCCCTGTCTCCTTCCTCTCTTCCCTGCCCTGTCTCCTTCCTCTCTTCCCTGTCCTGTCTCCTTCCTCTCTTCCCTGTCTTGTCTCCTTCCTCTCTTCCCTGTCTTGTCTCCTTCCTCTCTTCCCTGCCCTGTCTCCTTCCTCTCTTCCCTGCCCTGTCTCCTTCCTCTCTTCCCTGCCCTGTCTCCTTCCTCTCTTCCCTGTCCTGTCTCCTTCCTCTCTTCCCTGTCTTGTCTCCTTCCTCTCTTCCCTGTCTTGTCTCCTTCCTCTCTTCCCTGTCTTGTCTCCTTCCTCTCTTCCCTGTCTTGTCTCCTTCCTCTCTTCCCTGTCTTGTCTCCTTCCTCTCTTCCCTGTCCTGTCTCCTTCCTCTCTTCCCTGTCCTGTCTCCTTCCTCACTTCCCTGTCCTGTCTCCTTCCTCACTTCCCTGTCCTGTCTCCTTCCTCACTTCCCTGTCCTGTCTCCTTCCTCTCTTCCCTGTCCTGTCTCCTTCCTCTCTTCCCTGTCCTGTCTCCTTCCTCTCTTCCCTGTCCTGTCTCCTTCCTCTGTCCTCTGCTGTTCTTTTGTCTGTTACCTGGTTTCTCTACGGTCATTCAATTCCTTCTATTTTTCTGGCCTCCGTATATGGCATGCTTCCTCCTCATTGTGAATCTTTTCTATGTATTGCCACATCTTATTATGTGTCATTGTGATGTCTCCTTTCTTTGCCATTTTTCTTTCTGTGGTTCTGTGTATTTGCTTTTTGTATGGTTGTCTGTTGTCCTCTGTGTGGGTGTACCTTATGCTTACTTCACCTCCCCTTCCTTATTTTTTTTCTCTCTGGGCCTGTGCCTCCGCTCCTCCTTTTTCACTGTATGCCTGTGCCTTGGACCCCTCCTTCTTCTCTTCTCTATATACCTGTGCCTTGGTCCCCTCCTCCTCTTCTTCATATACCTGTGCCTTGGTCCCCTCCTCCTCTTCTCCATATACCTGTGCCTTGGTCCCCTCCTCCTCTTCTCCATATACCTGTGCCTTGGACCCCTCCTCCTCTTCTCCACATACCTGTGCCTTGGACCCCTGCTCCTCTTCTCCATATACCTGTGCCTTGGTCCCCTCCTCCTCTTCTCCACATACCTGTGCCTTGGACCCCTCCTCCTCTTCTCCATATACCTGTGCCTTGGTCCCCTCCTCCTCTTCTCCATATAATTGTGCCTTGGTCCCCTCCTCCTCTTCTCCATATAATTGTGCCTTGGTCCCCTCCTCCTCTTCTCCACATACCTGTGCCTTGGACCTCTCCTCCTCCTCTTCTCCACATACCTGTGCCTTGGACCTCTCCTCCTCCTCTCCACATACCTGTGCCTTGGACCTCTCCTCCTCCTTTTCTCCACATACCTGTGCCTTGGACCTCTCCTCCTCCTCTATATACCTGTGCCTTGGACCTCCCCTCCTCCTCTATATACCTGTGCCTTGGACCTCTCCTCCTCCTCCTCTTCTCTATATACCTGTGCCTTGGACCTCTCCTCCTCCTCTTCTCCATATACCTGTGCCTTGGACCTCTCCTCCTCCTCTTCTCCATATACCTGTGCCTTGGACCTCTCCTCCTCCTCTTCTCCATATACCTGTGCCTTGGACCTCTCCTCCTCCTCTTCTCCATATACCTGTGCCTTGGACCTCTCCTCCTCCTCTTCTCCATATACCTGTGCCTTGGACCCCACTGCTCCTCTGTGCGCCTGTACCTTGGACCCCTCCTCTCCTCTGTGCGCCTGTACCTTGGACCCCTCCTCTCTGTGTACCTATGCTGTGGCCCCCTCCTCATCTTTATGTCCAAACATAATTTGTCCTCTCTTCTTTTCACCCTCCATTATTTTTTTAACCCTTCCCTGTCTATCCTTGCTTTTGCTGCTCCTCCTGTCCTCTCCTCCTCCACAGCTATGAGTCCTCTGCGGAACTTCTACCTCACACTCCTCGCCTCTCTCACTTTCCGGTGGTCTCTGGATCTCCCGCCAGCCTGGCCGAATCCATGCAACCAAAATCCTGTTCCCCCCGCCGCAGGCGGCAGTTGAACCCCAGCTCTATGTGAAGGGCCTCTATTCATATCTGCATTCGGACAGGCGCAGCCCCGTCCACCCACTTCAGCCACACCCCCTACGCAGCCTCACCTGCCATCCAAAAGACTACATGACTAGACTCCCATCACCTGCATTACCTGTTACCCAGCGGACATAACTCCATGTTCCGGAGCCCATAACTGTAATTATGTAAGGGGGGACCATTGCACACAAGTTATCCCCTCCCTTTTCATTATTCATGGGATTGGCATCCAGCTACACAGTGCCTGTTGGATCAAAAGACTGTGGCCAGGGATCTTGCTATGAAGTAAACGTGTCGCATATATTGTACATTACTGTGTTTACATTCCGTATTTTTTATGTGAAAAAGCGAAGGTCTAATATATCCGCTTAGACATCAGATTGCCTGGGAACTGAAAGTGAACCTTGTAATCAAATGCAAGGTCCACCTTTTGGGTTTGGGGTCCCTCTCTCTGTATAAACTGCTACCTAATAATAGCAGATTTGGGAGAACGGACGCCGCTCAAAACCCCAGGAGTCAGTTGTGTAGAGTATGTAGAGTGGCCTCCGCTGCCGTTCTAGCCTAGCCCTTGGTCGCATTTCGCCCCACCCATGGGGCCTGGTCACCGAAACCTCTGTAAAAACAAAACGAAACCAGCGCTCAAATCTTCATGCAGACTAAAGGAAATTCTGAATGCCCAACGTTGAGGTGCAGCCCTTCAGAGATCGGGAAATCTAGGAAATGGTGAACAAAAACAAACAAGGGCGCTCTCCCATCGTGCATTAACGTGGTACACCACGTGTTTATTGAAAAATTGTAGATATATACTCACAAACCAAACCGTTACAGATCACCTGTTCTGTTTTTATCCCTTTTGGTTTGTGAGTATATATCTACAATTGTTCAATAAATATGTACCACGTTAATGCACGATGGGAGTGCGCCCTTGTTTGTTTTTGTTCACAGAAGCCTCTGTGACCAAGCCCCATGGGTAGGGCAAAACGCGTCAGCAGTGCGGCTAGGGTGGTGGGTGAGGCCACTGTACATACTCTACACATCTGACTCAAAACCGCACAAAACTGGCCGCAGGAGTCAGATGTGTAGAGTATGTAGAGTGGCCTCCGCTGCCGTTCTAGCCTAGCCCTTTGTCGCATTTTGCCCCACCCATGGGGCCTGGTCACAGAAGCCTCTAAACAAGCCCCATGAGTAGGGCGAAACGCGTCAGAGTGCGGCTAGAGTGGTGGGTGAGGCCACTCTACATACTCTACACATCTGACTCCTGGGGCCGGTTTTGAGCGGCGTCCGTTCGCCCAAATCTACTCAAGTCACTGGAATCGCCTGGGTGCTGCTCCCCTCTTTTTTTTCTGCCAGCGGAGTGTCTCTTCTCTGTACCCAGCTTCAGAGTGGCGTCACAAAGCCTCTCTCCTGATGCTGCCTAATAGTACTTGAAAACTGCGCCTGTAAAATAAAGTCAGATTATGTACTTGGCTTACTTCCATCTTCAGCATTGCTGGGCATGACACCACTGCTCTTCCATGGAGATTCCTGGACAAAGCAGAGCAGACCAAATATCATGAGAAGACACTCCTATGTCACAGGAGATTTAGGGCTCATGTACGCGGGGCGTTTGGAAACTCTTCTGATGATGGAAACTGACTGCTGGAAATGTAGGTTAACCACTTCCCGTCTGGTCGCTGTATATAAACGGCCGGTCGGTGGCAGCCCAGGAGTAGGTTGCCGTTCATAAATGGCACCCGCCATTTTGGATTGTGTGTGTGCTCCCTGGGAACATGTGGCACCATCGTCCGGTGCCCACTGTGTCCTCTGGAACACCGATCGCTGTACGGGACCTCTGTGTGAGGTCCTGATCATGTGATCACTGTTTGGCCAATCAATGATCACATGAATAGGTGTAAGCAAGATGTCACTTCTGACATCATTGCTTACTACGTGTGACATCTGTGAATGATCACAGAGATCCCATGGTACAGGGCTATTCACTACATCCTTGTACCATGTGACAAGCTGTGACCAGTCACAGCTGCAGCTCACACAATATTTCTCAATGGCTGCAAGAATGCAGCCAGAGAGAAGTTATTGCTTTTACAGCCTTTATGGGTGTAAAAGCAATCAGTGTAAAAAAAAAAAAAAAAAAAATCTTCACCCCCCACAAGTAGTACAGTGTCACTATGGTGACACTGTACTGCTAGGGTGACTGTTAAAAAACAAAAAAATAAAAAAATATTATTTTTGGTTTTAAATATTAATTTTGGGTTATTTTTCTGTACCAAAAAGATAACTGAATAAATTTTGGCCAAGATTTATGAAGAAAGATTATTTATTTGCAAAAGTGTCCTGACATGAAGTGGTTAAAAACCGTCAGTTTAGCCGCGTTTGCATACTGCATTTATGCGCGTTTATGCGTGTTTGCTTTCAGAAGCGGTTTTAAAAGATAACATCAGGAGACCCTCCTGAATGCCCAGAATGCACTGAAAAATAGTAAATAATTAACTATTTCAGACATTTTGAGAGAAATAGAGCAGAAGCAGAGAGAGCAGTACGTGTGGAGATGACCCGTCCTTTCCTGGTTGTATTCACTATGGATCCCATCATGAGGGTAATGCGGCACGCTCTACCATTTTTTTTTTTTTTTTTATCCTTCACACGAAACCTGCAACTGACTGCGCTGGTGTACCGGGTCCATTTGAATACATGGAAAACGCTTTGCATGCATGCATATGGAACAGTTAAAAAAACGCCTCTAAATGCAAACTCTTCTAACCGCGTTTAGCGTTTGAAACGCTGGTAAAATTTACTCCTGAACACAAGTTTGGTGCGTTCAAAAAAATGACTGTAAACTCAACTGCCTGTAAACGGCGATGTGTACACGGACACATAGGAAAACATCAGGGAGAGTTCAGGGGCTGCTGGAAAAAACACAGAAAAGCTCCTGAACGTCAGTTTATCAGCTGCAGTGTACATGAGCCCTTATGCTCCGTATTCTCCAGGATCTCACTGGAAGGTGCATGGCGTTATTTCTGCCTAGGCACCATGGATGTGACGGTGGGGCAAGGTGAGTATACAATCTAACGTTTTTCCTTACAGGTAAGTTGTTGAAGTACAATCATGCAGTGATTTTTACAAGGTGAGGGGGCTTGTATCTAAACTGGCATGTAACATATTCAGTCTACCATTCGCTGAAGGAGAACTGTTGTCACCCTAGGTAAGGACTACAAAACACCTCCCATTTTGCTTTTCTACATATCATAGGGGGAGGTGTGCTTTAGTCCTGTTGCACATCCTCATAATGTTTGGGATAACACTGTAGAGTGCACAGGACTACACGTGTTTTCTGGTAGGATCAATGGGTATCCTTTGCTACATGTTGAACATATTAAACAAAAAGCCTGTGATGGTATATTCAGCAGACCAAATGGGAGCAAATAGAAGTCATTTTAGGGGCTCACATGCACGTTAATGGCACAATCTAATCATAGTGACGACTTCAATATTACGGAGCCTATAAAGCTTTGGACCTGCGGTTAGTTGATCGCGGTGGCAGTGCCAGGCTCCTGAAGCTATCAATGTAACTGTCTGCCCATACCTCCCGTATTGGCAGGCAGTTACTTACGTCTAGGAAGAGCAATGAATTACGGGAGCGCTCACCAGCACCCTTGTAGTTTATTGAGCACTAAAAGCTGTCAGCTGCAACGCCTGATGGTACTTGTAGTTGATTCATTCACAGACCTCTGTGAATGAATAATACGGTCGGGTGGATGGAGCTCCGCTTCTTAGCTACCTTCATTCTGACCTGTACAGTCCTTCAGTGCTTAAGGCAGACTTTCCACCTCTGACCCTAGGTTCACATCTATGCGGGTGGTGATGCTATGGATCCGCACGAAAATCCGGGCAGCCGCACCATCCGCACAGAGAAATGCGGATCCACGGACGGGTGCCATTAGTTGTAATGGCAGGCCGCCCACACTGGGAAACGCAACCGTACTGGGAACCTCGGCTGCGTTTTCCAAAGAAGTGCTGGGACTTCTTTCCTTGCGTGTCACGGGCACGGGAGGCCATTCAAATGAATGGGCTCTTATGCCCGTGCAAAGCACGGCCCTCACGGCCGTATAGATGTGAGCCGGGGGTGAGGAAATGTTCACCTATTTGCGGTGGAACCTCCCTAAAATGCTGCATAAAAGTAAATATCGTGGGACCAAATTCAATGATATACTCCCCTATCCCTGACCTACGACAAGATCCCTGGCATTGCTGAGTACCTCAGATCTCTGGGAAAAGACATGGCAGTATAGAACACAATCACCTCTTCGTGAGATTTGGACTACTTCACCTTCTCTGAGTTCTGGCTGTGAGGAGGGTGACACCACCTAAACAAAAATTTATATATTTCCTATTCCCACCACAGGTACTTTTATCAGCGTTTAGGGAAAAGGTGCTCTTAAAGGAGAACTCCGCGTTTTTTTTTTCTTTTAATTTTTTTTCTACCCACAGTTCCACTTTAACACCTATAATTTCTAGTTCACTATGCCGCCGTGAGCCTAAAAAAAACAATCTGGTTACAGGCAGGTCTTCTTTGTACTGTAGTAGGACATAAATATGTGTTTGTACTCCATGAGATAAAAGTATTATATATGTCTTTTTATTCACAATTCACAAAGCTTTAACACAAGGGTAAGGCTCTCTAATTTAGCCATAGGACTGTCATTTTCAAATCTTATTGAACTTGGCTGGCAATAACTGTCACTTTTTTTTAAAATAAATATTCTTGTCCCAGTGTATTAGCTTTGTGAATTGGGCCTTTTTGTGTGTATTTATAATATTTTATGGCTGAAATACAGCATTTTAAAGACTGTTTCAGGTCCGTCATGTTTCCTAATCCAAATGATTATGCTTTTACAACAAGCAATATGTAGATACATGCAGCTCCTAGAAAACACAGCTCACACCTGGGAATTATTTACCTGCTTAAAGTGGTTGTAAAGGCTGAAGGTTTTTTACCTATGCATGAAGGTAATAAACCTTCTGTGGGTATCAGCCCCCCTCCCCCCCCAATACTTACTTGAGACCCCCCTCCAGCAATGTGCACAGGAGCTTTGGCTGTCCCAGGTCTCTCCTCCCTCATTGGCTGAGACAGCAGTAGGAGCCATTGGCTCCCATTACTGTCAATCACAGCCATTGAGCCAATAAGGACTCTGCAAAATAAAACAAAACACATGAAAACAACAAACCTGAAATATTAATAAGAAAGATGCATTTAATAAAACACTAGAAAAATATTCGATGAGGGGAGTGGGGATGATTAGGGTTAACTAGCTGTTATTATTATTGTACAATATTTATATAGCGCCAACAGTTCACTCAGCGATGTTAGGCTTGGTTCCCATCTGTGCAGGTGGTGCCGCTGCGGATCCACATAAAAATCCGCCCACACAGAAGAATGTGGACCCGCAGGCGGGTGCCATTAATTCTAATGGCACGCCGCCCGCACTCAAAATCACAACAGTTCCCATGCGGACTGCGGTTTCCAAAGAAGTGCAGGGACTTCTACCCCGCGTGTCCCGGGGCACGGGAGTCCATTCAAATGAATGGGCTCAAGCGGCCCGCAGGAACGCACATATGTGAACTAGGGCTTAAATAGGAGCATGTGCTATTGATATCATTTTTTTTTTTTTCTTGTAAGGTTTCTATTACCGATGTCATACACAGATCACAGTTATCCCTTTTAACATATAAATGAATAAATACAGTCTGACAATACATTGTATTTCTCCATGGCAATTACAAGCTACATATACAAGTGTCATTTTCCAAAGGGGCAGCTGGAGCCACTCTTGATGTACAGAATCAAGTCCTGACTGTCAGTTTGACAGCTGGGATTTGCCAGCAATAGTGGATGGGTAGCTGTGGGTTGGGGGGGGATCATGGAGCAGGGCCTAGGAGATTGTTACCTAAATATCAACAATTGTGGCACCTGTGTTCAAATGTTTATTAGTACCTAGTGTATTGATAAAGTAGTAGTCTGTGGATCAACTCCCAAGACTGCAATACAGGTCCTTGGCTACTAGTGAGGAAAGGTTGGAAGATTAACAGAACTGGACCCCTAAAGAAATTGTGAGTATCGGACTAGCTGAATCTTCTAATCTCTGCACCAAGGGGGGACCTTGAGTATGATCAATGATGGCGCTCCTTCTCCACCCCTCTGCAAGGAGTGGAATAGAACATGGGAGATTCATGTGAGCAACCAACAGAGGAGCAGAGGAATAGTTTGGGGGGGATTTGGAGAAGAGCGCATAATGGGAGAAATATATTGTTGAACAGTTTTTAGGGCACATCTCTTGCTCTGAAGGTCCTGAACCTAATCTTAAAAAATTCCTTCCTGCAAAGACAAGAATTGCCACTGCAGCTGATCCATTGTTCTTTGCTCTTTGGAATGGACAAGCTTCCAGAAGAATCTTCAGTACCTGATATACACTTCCTGGTGTGTCAGATGTCTGATCCTCTTATATGGTTCCTTCCACCAGCCCCTACATGACTATTGTTTTTTTGTATCAATGTAGCAATCCCTTTTAATGCAAACCTGAATGGATAACGTGTACATATGAAATGGCTACAAATGTCATAGACTGTGGGAAGAAGGGTTCAAGGGAGTTAATTATGGCTGATTATGGTTAATCATGGATTATTTTGCACTTATTTTGTTTTATGGATTATTTTGCACCTGCTGTATTTCAGCCCTAAGATATCAGATACAAATTGCTGTCAGACTCACCAGGGGTAATGGAGGAAAATAAATAAGTTGTTACCACGCCTTTGGCTGAACATAATTGTTAACGTTTTGTAAATGTTTTATGATGCCTTTTCACATGGATACCGTAGTTGAGTCTTGAGGTTTCAAAAACCCCATGGCTCTTGGTGATGGGTGTTGTCTGGGGTTGCCGGGGCTATGGGTCGTCTAGGGGCAGAATGATCATTGCCACCCTCCTTCTTCCAGATACGAGGAGCAGCCAAAGGAAACGCCAAAAGACCAAAAGAGTGAGAACGAAAAGAAAGAGGACTGATATGCCATGCCTTGACAGTTCCCTGGAAAGGGGGAGGGCCAAAAGTCTGTAGGAGTCGAGCGCTGCCCCTTGTGTTACCCCCATTACTGCTTCCCCCCTCCAATCCCCCCTCCCCTCCGCGCTCTCTGTGTATGTGTGCGCATAAACAGCTTTTGTCCCTCTCCATTGCCCGTAGTGGGTATGCATTTGTGCCTGTCATGTGTTGCTGGGCCGATATTTTTTATATTTTGTATGGTGGATTTGCTTTCTATATGGTATTAAATCATCCATGAAGATGCCTCTCGTTACTGCTATTCTTCCATGGAAAAGAGGTTGTGTATTTAGGAATATTAACCATCCCGGATTGCGTGTACCAAGATGGCAACTGTGATGGCAATCCTCTACTGGATGGCAAGATCCAAGGACATGCCTATATCTCCTAACAGTCGGGTCCTTGTTATCCCCCCAAGTTATCAAGCACCTGGATTTAAAGGTGGAATACTCTTCTCTTGGGGGGGGCTTCTAGCCATGTAATTTCTGTTACGTAGTTCCCAGCTTTGCTCCCTGGCCATTGCCTTTATGCATCAAGATGGGTTAGACTCGATAATGGCTGTAGAGTCATGATACTCAGTGGAGAAGTATTACTACCTGAGAGAAAATGAAAACCAAAGAGGTTATTCAAGCCTTCAATACACAAGTCAGAAATATCTGCTTTTTTGGACTAAGTCGCACTTGATTAGTGTGTTGCTTTTCATATCTGCTGGAACCAATCTCAGCATCTTGCAGTGCTAAAAAGGATTCATGATGGTAGAAGGGATGACAACTACTTTAGTTTTCTGTTCTATAATAGAAGGTATCACCACCAACTCTTAAGACAGCCATTTTCAGGGGAACCCTAGGGTCAGGTTCCTCCAGAGGTTGCTTGAGGTTCCTTGAGCTGTAGCAGAATGACCTCCCATCTGATGGTGCTTGCTTTGTCCTGAGTCCAAATCCACTTTGCATGAGACCAATAATCTTTTGGCTTTAAGGCTGGAGACCTCCATTATAAGAGGAGCATTCTTCCCAAAGACCTCCCATAAGCGTATTTCAGCAGGGGTTCCCTAGGACCTAAAAATTGTTCCTTTTAGGGTAAAAGCTGATGAAAGGCTGTCTTAATTGGATCATATTCATTTCTGAACTCTTCTGGGTATTAGGTCATTGAGAACCAACACTCATTTCGGACAATTTCAAGCTTTGTCATGCCCCTGTTTTTAACACAAGATATTGTAATTTTTTTTTTTTACTTGTATACTTTGTTTAGGTTTTTGAATGAGGAGAACCTGTGCTGTACATATGGGGCAAACAATAGATTCAGCAAAATGTCTGCCATGCCAACTGTAAGAAAGGGTAAAAAAAATAGAATTGCACCCTCGTTTAATTTGCAGGTTTATAATAAATAAGTCAAGTTGTTATACTGGTGCGCTTATTCTTTTCTAAGCTGTCTGAGGCCTTCTGTTCCACGTTGAGCTGACTTCCATTGTAGTACACTGCACACTGCCTCTGTTAGGTCACACATGGACGGTTCTATAAACTGGCTGTTTACATTTGAGATTACAAAAAATTCTGAAGAAAACTGAAGTAAACCGCATGTAGAGATGGTATTGTAGAAGTTGATGGTAGAGGAGGCAGAGTAGATGATGATGGGGGAGATGGTAGAGATGGTATTGTAGAGGTTGATGGTAGAGGAGGAAGAGTAGATGATGATGGCAGGCAAGTGGGAAGAGGTGGTATTGTAGAGGTTGATGGTAGAGGTGGTAATGTAGAAGCTGATGGTAGAGAAGGCCGAGTAGAAGTTGGTGGTAGGGGAGGCAGAGCAAATGATGATGGTAGGGGAAGGTGGTAGAGATGGTATTGTAGAAGTTGATGGTAGAGGAGGCAGAGTAGATGATGATGGGGAAGATGGTAGAGATGGTATTGTAGAAGTTGATGGTAGAGGAGGTAGAGTAGATGATGGGGAAGGTGGTAGAGATGGTATTGTAGAAGTTGATGGCAGAGTAGATGATAATGGGGAGGTGGTAGAGATGGTATTGTAGAGGTTGATGGTAGAGAAGGCAGAATAGAAGTTGGTGGTAGGGGAGGCATCGCAAATGATGATGGTAGGGGAAGGTGGTAGAGATGGTATTGTAGAAGTTGATGGTAGAGGTGGCAGAGTAGATAGTGATGGGGGAGGTGGTAGAGATGGTATTGTAGAGGTTGATGGTAGAGGAGGCAGAGTAGATGATGGGGAAGGTGGTAGAGATGGTATTGTAGAAGCTGATGGTAGAGGAGGCAGAGTAGATGATGATGGGGGAGATGGTAGAGATGGTATTGTAGAGGTTGATGGTAGAGGAGGAAGAGTAGATGATGATGGCAGGCAAGTGGGAAGAGGTGGTATTGTAGAGGTTGATGGTAGAGGTGGTAATGTAGAAGCTGATGGTAGAGAAGGCCGAGTAGAAGTTGGTGGTAGGGGAGGCAGAGCAAATGATGATGGTAGGGGAAGGTGGTAGAGATGGTATTGTAGAAGTTGATGGTAGAGGAGGCAGAGTAGATGATGATGGGGAAGATGGTAGAGATGGTATTGTAGAAGTTGATGGTAGAGGAGGTAGAGTAGATGATGGGGAAGGTGGTAGAGATGGTATTGTAGAAGTTGATGGCAGAGTAGATGATAATGGGGAGGTGGTAGAGATGGTATTGTAGAGGTTGATGGTAGAGAAGGCAGAATAGAAGTTGGTGGTAGGGGAGGCATCGCAAATGATGATGGTAGGGGAAGGTGGTAGAGATGGTATTGTAGAAGTTGATGGTAGAGGTGGCAGAGTAGATAGTGATGGGGGAGGTGGTAGAGATGGTATTGTAGAGGTTGATGGTAGAGGAGGCAGAGTAGATGATGGGGAAGGTGGTAGAGATGGTATTGTAGAGGTTGATGGCAGAGTAGATGATGATGGGGAGGTGGTAGAGATGGTATTGTAGAAGCTGATGGTAGAGGAGGTAGAGTAGATGATGATGGGGAAGGTGGTAGAGATGGTATTGTAGAAGTTGATGGTAGAGGAGGTAGAGTAGATGATGGGGAAGGTGGTAGAGATGGTATTGTAGAAGCTGATGGTAGAGGAGGCAGAGTAGATGATGGTGGCAGGGGAGGGGTAGAGGTAGCATTGTATCAGCTGATAGTGGAGAAGGCAGAGTAGATGATGATGGGGGAGGGGTAGAGGTGGTATTGTAGAAGCTGATGGCAGTGGAGGAGGTAGATGAGGTAAGATAAGTAGAAACTGAAGGCTGGGGAGGGGGAAGCAAAGTAGAAGCTGGTATGGGTAGCGAAGACGTGAAAGTGGACTCTGAAACATCTTCAGGGAAGACAAGTGGGATATCATTGTGAACTTGGTAGAAGAGACGGTAGGAGCTGATGGGCAATGAGCTTGCAGACCCGTGTGATAAAACTTAAAGGAACTAACAAAAAAAAAACATTCCTTTTAATGAAAATACTGCTCAAATTGTGCTTTTTGTGATTCGACACGAATGTCTCCTAACTTAACTTTCCCAGAGTTTCACCTTTTCAATGAGTTCTTTATTTATTTATTTTAGTAGTGTTTTTTGAAACGTTAAGGAACAATAAGCGTTTTTACAGAAGATGTAGGGGGGAAAAAATCTGTTAAGAGCATGTTAATAGCATTTAGGAACTATTTTTTTTTTCTGCTGAAAAAATGCTCCGAAAAGCTCTTCCAAAATAATTTTTTTTTTATGCTCCTAAACACTGAAGCTTGAAAAAATGCGACTAGCCTAAATTAGTGTGCATGGACACATAGGAGAACACTATTGGCTTCTCTGAGCTTAAAAACTGTTCACATGAATGGAGCCTTGTTCCTCCTATCATTTACCTGTCATTTTGGGGATTCGTGTTAAATGCAGAACTGCAGCAAGATACATATTGAAAACATCTAACCCGGTATAATCCTAAAAAAACTTAATTTTTTTTTTTTTTTTAAATAGTTTCCCAATTTGCCTTGATATTGAAGTTTATTGTGGAAGGAGAGTTGGCGCTCTTCTACATTACTCAGTGCTATTAATCCAATACTGAGAGCCTTGTGTCCATCTCTCCAAGAGTTGTTTCTCCGTCACTCTCCACTCATAGGCCGGTCCCTGACCAGTCTGTATTCTTTAACTGCAACAGAGGCTGGTGAGGTCAGGGACCGCTTTGCTGGTAGAAGGAAGTCTTAAAGTGTTACTAAACCCTGGACCCCGCATTCATTATATCCATTCTCCCCGGACCCCGCATTCACTATATCCGCTCTCCCCGGACCCTGCATTCACTATATCCGCTCTCCCCGGACCCCGCATTCATTATATCCATTCTCCCCGGACCCCGCATTCACTATATCCGGTCTCCCCGGACCCCGCATTCACTATATCCGCTCTCCCCGGACCCCGCATTCACTATATCCGCTCTCCCCGGACCCCGCATTCACTATATCCGCTCTCCCCGGACCCCGCATTCACTATATCCGGTCTCCCCGGACCCCGCATTCACTATATCCGCTCTCCCCGGACCCCGCATTCACTATATCCGCTCTCCCCGGACCCCGCATTCACTATATCCGCTCTCCCCGGACCCCGCATTCACTATATCCACTCTCCCCGGACCCTGCATTCACTATATCCGGTCCCCCCGGACCCCGCATTCACTATATCCACTCTCCACGGACCCCGCATTCACTATATCCACTCTCCACGGACCCTGCATTCATTATATCCGGTCTCCCCGGACCCTGCATTCACTATATCCGCTCTCCCCGGACCCTGCATTCACTATATCCGCTCTCCCCGGACCCCGCATTCAATATATCCGGTCTCCCCGGACCCCGCATTCACTATATCCGCTCTCCCCGGACCACGCATTCGCTATATCTGCTCTCCCCGGACCCTGCATTCACTATATCTGTTCTCCCCGGACCCCACATTCACTATATCCGCTCTCCCCGGACCCTGCATTCACTATATCTGTTTTCCCCGGACCCCGCATTCACTATATCCGGTCCCCCCGGACACCGCATTCACTATATCCGGTCTCCGCGGACCCTGCATTCACTATATCCGCTCCCCCCCGGACCCCGCATTCAATATATCCGGTCTCCCCGAACCCCGCATCCACTATATCCGCTCTCCCCAGACCCTGCATTCACTATATCTGTTCTCCCCGGACCCCGCATTCACTATATCCGGTCCCCCCGGACCCGGCATTCACTATATCCGGTCTCTGCGGACCCTGCATTCACTATATCCGCTCCCCCCGGACCCCGCATTCACTATATCCGGTCTCCGCGGACCCTGCATTCACTATATCCGCTCCCCCCGGACCCCGCATTCACTATATCCGGTCTCCCCGGACCCTGCATTCTCTATATCCGCTCTCCCCGGACCCTGCATTCACTATATCCTTTTTCTGGACCCTGAATTCACTATATCCGCTCTCCCCGGACCCTGCATTCACTATATCCGCTCTCCCCGGACCCTGCATTCACTATATCTGATTTCCCTGGACCCTGCATTCACTATATCTGCTCTCCCCGGACCCCGCATTCACTATATCTGGTCTCCCAGGACCCTGCATTCACTATATCCGCTCTCCCCGGACCCTGCATTCACTATATCTGATTTCCCTGGACCCTGCATTCACTATATCTGCTCTCCCCGGACCCCGCATTCACTATATCTGGTCTCCCCGGACCCTGCATTCACTATATCTGGTCTCCCCGGACCCTGCATTCACTATATCTGGTCTCCCAGGACCCTGCATTCACTATATCTGATCTCCCAGGACCCTGCATTCACTATATCTGGTTTCCCACAGTATACAGAACATGGAAATTGTTTTTGGCAAATATAAACTGCTAAAATACCTTTTCTCAGCAGTATATAGCAGTCTTGTGACTTCTATCAGGTCTCAGTTGAGCACTGCTTAAAGGTTGTAGGAGGATTTTTCATTTTGCTTTAGGAGGATGCAGAACCCCTGACCTCTGTCTGGACAGTGCTGATTGGCCCTGTGCTGATCACATGCACTCTCCGAAGAAAAAAAATAAAACATCTCTAGCAATGCACACTAAACTGAGCATGTGCAGAATGGCTCCAGTTCAGTGTGTCTGATCAGGAGATGAAAGGGGGACATTTGAACAAGAGGAGGATCAGAGAAATCAGGATCAAATGGCCTTTTTACACAATGTGGAGGATTAACCCCTTAGGTTCCACAGTGAGTATAACAAGCATGCTTTACTGCATCTACAGACTGATTGTACTGTTGTGGGTTTAGTAACACTTTAAGGACTGGTCCAACCCCCCCCCCTGCGCCCCATTATTTTTCTAGTTTATTTTCGTTGAAGTTGAAATCTTTTCGATTACCAATGAATTTTTGAATTCTGTCAAATCTATTTAGAATACCAATGTCTTTTCGAATCTGGTCGCAATGTTTTTGTGGGTTTAGTAACACTTGTGAACAGGGTTACCTGTATTTCAGACCCTTATTCAGCTGCTTGCCTTAGGTTCAATTTTTTGTGTGTTTTTTCATTTCAAACCAAACTCCAGGTACATTTTTTTTTTTTTTTGGAGAGAGCGGGGAAGGGGAGAAAAACTTTGCTATTGCTGTCTGCGTCTTGCTCTCCTATTCTCCTTGTCTTGGTGTCACCGGGGCAGGAAGCACAGCTAATTTCCTGTAATGGGGACACAGACAGCAGGTAATTTTATGAACCTTGTACAACTGTCCTTTTTATCCAAAACTTGGGTTTTAAAAACTCTTTTGCCACAAGTTGAACTCTGCAATGTGTACCTCACCTGTGTATTCAGTGGAGGTGAATTACAGCCACCCTCCCCTATGGATGACACGCCCCCATGCAGACTTATGGGAACATACTGTATATGTATGCGGTCATCCTTCAGCACCATACACAAGCACTATAGATTGTACACCCTAAAAGGAAGTGGTGAGCCCAACAAACACACGTACTCAACTGATAAGAACCTGAAAAAGAAAACGGTCATCTTACACCATATAGCGTGCGGCCAGAATGATCTCTTCTTATTTTATCTATCTATTTGCAGCCTCCACTGTTCTTTCAGATCCAGGAGGAGGAAAAGAAGAAAGGTTTGACCGCACACCGCAGGTTTGGTGAAAAAGTGAAAAATATTTATTGATCCATAAAAAGACATAAACAGCACCAGGACAATGCTAGCTGTTAACGCGTTTCATCATGGTCACGTGCTTGGACATAACCTATAACCTATGACCCTGTGACAATGTGAAAAGCGTTAGTAGCATTGTCCTGGTGCTATTTTTGTCTTTTTATGGATCAATAAATATTTTTCACTTTTTCATCAAACCTGCCGTGTGCGGCCAAACCTCGTAGTGGCGATCCATGGTCTGCACCTGTGTTGGGTTTGACATTGATTGCTTTACCTGAGCAGTATTCCTTTTCTTTCTTAGATCCAGAAACAGGAGCTGTCATCTGTGCTCCTTACATGAAATAACATTTGTAGGAAATAAATGTTGGTGTGAAAGTCCCCCTTCAATTCCTCTTCTGAATTAATCTGGCACAGGGGCGGACTGACAACTCATGGGGCCCCCAGGCAATAGGGGATCATGGGGCCCCTGTGTCCTTGCCCAAACTCAAAAAAGCCTATGAAAAAGGTATCAGGGGCATCTCATGGGGCCTGCTACTGCCCCTGGGCTCTCGGGCGGTGCCCAAGTTTCCAAATGGTCAGTCCACCCCTGATCTGGCACCATCACCTAACAAAAAAAAAAATCATCCTGCTACAAGCAGCTTTATTGATGCTCATACGGGAAAGCCATACAGAATTCTTTGAAATTGTCCTTCAGCTCTGGTATGGAAGTGCTGGCTGTAGCTTTGAGCAACCTTTTAGCAGTCTTTGTATCGGAATTGCCAATTCAGTCAATGGAAATGCAAAAGCGAGGAGATCAAAAGGCACCTGTTAAGGAACTCAGGCAAAAGTTGTAAGCATCTCCATCTGATTTCAAATGCTCCCGAGAGCCCATTGACAAAAGTCTTGAGACTGCCCATATAAAAATGTATTGAAAGTGAAGGTCACATCCACTTGCCTGAGCTCCTTTTTACAATGCTTTCCACCCACAATAGGACCTTATTGTGGAGTCCTCTTTACAATGAAGCTTTATTATAGGTGGAGGATCCCGGATGGGTGGTTGTAGGATCTTAGGTGGTTGTAGGATCTCAGGTGGGTGGTTGTAGGGTCTCAGGTGGGTGGTGTTAGGATCTCAGGTGGTTGGTTTTCAAGATCTCAGGTGGGTGGTTGTAGGATCTCAGGTGGTTGGTTGTAGGATGGGTGGGTGGTTGTAGGATCTCAGGTGGGTGGTTGTAGGATCTCAGGTGGTTGGTTGTAGGGTCTCAGGTGGATGGTTGTAGGGTCTCAGGTGGGTGGTGATAGGATCTCAGGTGCATGGTTGTAGGATCTCAGGTGGTTGGTTGTAGGATCTCAGGTGGGTGGTTTTAGGATCTCAAATGGGTGGTTGTAGGATCTCAGGTGGATGGCTGTAAGATCTTAAGTGGGTGGTTTTGACCTTGATCTTCAATAAATTTATACAGGGGTTGCACAAAAGTATGGAAACACTCCATGATTTGAGGTGTGAAAGTGACAACATGTTTTGTGTTGTAAGCGGGATGTGTACTGAGACTCCTAGCTAACAGTTGGGAAACCTCACTTCCCTCATTCACAGTGTGCTCTGCTAGTAAGATGGTGTCCTGTCGGAGTTTACTGAGCTTCAAAGAGCTTCATTGTTGGTGCCGCTTAGCTGGTGCCTCTGTGACTGAAGTTGCCAATTTATTTGCGGTGTCGCGAGGTACAGTATCAAAGGTTACAACGACATCTACAATTTCCGGGAAAACATCGTCTGAGGAGCATAAGTGCGGTCGATATGGTCATCTGACTGAAAGAGACAAAAGGACATTGCGCTGCATTGTGAGCCGGAATAAGAAAATAACTGCTGCAAAAGTGACTGCAGAGCTCAATCTCAGTCTTCCAAAGCCAGTGTCCACAAAAACTGCGAAAGGAACTCCATAAGCAGAACGTTCACGGGTGAACTGCAATGCCAAACCACTAATGACCAATATTAATGCTCAGAAGAGGAGAGAGTGGTGCAACACCCATAAATCATGGACTATGGTTCAATGGAAGACTGTAATATGGTCTGATGAATCGAGCTTCACACTGTTCCCAACCACTGGACGTGTTTACGTGTGGCGAACACCGTCCCGAGCTTACAACCAGGACTGTCTTGTGCCAATGGTAAAGCATGGTGGCGGCGCAATCATGGTTTGGGCAGCCATATCTTGGTATTCTGCAGGCCTCATCTTGAAATGTTGAGTCAATGCCAGCGACTATGTACACATTTTTGTCAATCATGGGTACCCAATGGTACAGACATGGTTTCCCAAAGACAGCGCCATTTACCAAGACAATAATGCTCCTGATTCACACAGCTGGTGTTGTCCAATCGTGGTTTGACGAGCATCCAAAGTCTTGCACCTTCCCCGGGCGCCGCAGTCTCCGGACCTAAATATTATAGAGCCACTTTGGTCAATTTTGGAGAAAAAGGTTCAGGCTCGTTTTCCACCTCCGGCACCTCTGTGAGCACTAAAATTATCTTTGCACGAAGAGCGGAATCAGATTCCATTATCCACCATCAGAGACTGATATTTGTCAATTGCCAGGAGAATTCAGGCCGTCTTGGATGCCAAAGGTGGTCCAACACCATATTGGGTAACGATTTTTTTCTTTTACCGGCTTTTTCCATAATTTAGTCCAACCCCTGTATATGAGGTTCTTTTGGGGTACGGATTGAACTTCCTTTCTATGGGATGCACAGGCTGGTGAGGACAAACTAGCTATCGTACCGGCACCCACTGTAAAGAGGTGGACATGGGTAGAGACCTGGTGACGTGTTCTTCAGATGTTATGAGCAGTACTAATTCATAATGAACATAGATCGAATCTGTAAAATACTGCACTATGACCACTAGGACCCTTTGGGGGGGGGGGATTTACTAAACTGGAGCATGCAGAGTCTGATGCAGCTGTGCGTGGTAGCCAATCAGCTTCTAAGGCTAGGCAGTTTGCGTTCGATCCGTTTCTGCAGTGCTTTTTTGCGGTGCGTTTTTTTGCACATGCCTTTTTATGCAATTTTAATTCGCTAATCGCACCGGTAGGACCGGGCGCTTAAACCTGGAGGCTGCACCAGAATTTGCACCTTTAGTTAATGCCTCCCATTGGATCTCTCCTTACTGATTCTCTCCCTGTTTGTTTTGAATTGCCCATTTGATGCCACATTTGACCTGAAGAGAAAACAGTCTAAGAACCCGCGACTTTGCCCCAGCGGGTTAGTTCACGCTGAACAAATGGGCATGAAGCTTCATCGGACCGATAACTATGCAGATTTTTAGAAATGGCGCCCCCTAGTGATCAAAGCCTGAACCCGGTTCATCACCTTCCAGGCACCGCTATGTACGGGATGATCAGCTTCACCTGGTCCTGACTATTCAGGCCCACTTCCTCTTCTACCCCGCTGGGTTTCGGTTCCTCTTCCCTGGGCTGTCATCTTCCACATCCCTATTTCATTATGAAAACTTGCGCTCGATTTGCCCTTTAATCTCCGAGACAAACATGAAGTTCGGTAACTCCTGAGAACGAAAAACACGAGCATAATGAGAAAAAAAGCAGAAGTGTAGTCAGAGCAGTCCCGGCAGGCAATCTACGCGCGTGCTCCAGAAACATTTTCTATCATAGAAGTAGCTGTGCAGAACATTGTCAGGGTGCTGAGCGAACCTTTGAGTCCTCACGCACACGGGGCGATTTTAGAGCCGCTGTTCTTGGCTTCTGCCATTTTTTTTTATTCTACAGCCAGTAAACTCCCCAGCATGTTATCCTATGTGTCCATGCACACATAGACTGGAATCAGCGTCTTTTGGCTGGAAAAAAACCCAGAACTAGTGGATTTCTAGAGGAGCTTTTTAGCTGTAAAAAAGCTCTAAAGCTGTAAAACACAGCAAGCTGGAATTTGTGGACTTTTTTTGACCAAAAAAAAAATTATTTTGCTTGGTAAAAATAAAGCTAAAAAGCGCAAACACGGGAAAATGCAGCTAAATGCTAATACAAAAACACTAAAAAAAGCTTTAATTTATTCAAATATTACCTTGTACAAGTAGCAGTGACATCATCACTGTGCTGCGCATAGCCTACTACAGAAAACTACAGGAGGGGGCGGAGATGAGACCAGTCACCCTGTATAAGGAGAGACAGCAGCAGTGAGCGGTCTTTATTACAGGAGGGGGCGGAGACAAAACCAGTCACCCTGCACAAGGAGAGAGATCAGCAGTGAGCGGTCTTTATTACAGGAGGGGGCGGAGACAAGACCAGTCATCCTGTATAAGGAGAGAGAGCAGCAGTGAGCGGTCTTTATTACAGGAGGGGGGCGGAGACAAGACCAGTCATCCTGTATAAGGAGAGAGAGCAGCAGTGAGCGGTCTTTATTACAGGAGGGGGCGGAGACAAGACCAGTCATCCTGTATAAGGAGAGAGAGCAGCAGTGAGCGGTCTTTATTACAGGAGAAAGCGGAGACAAGTCCAGTCATCCTGCACAAGGAGAGGGAGCAGCAGTGAGCGGTCTTTATTACAGGAGGGGGGTGGAGACAAGACCAGTCATCCTGTATAAGGAGAGAGAGCAGCAGTGAGCGGTCTTTATTACAGGAGGGGGGCGGAGACAAGACCAGTCATCCTGTATAAGGAGAGAGAGCAGCAGTGAGCGGTCTTTATTACAGGAGGGGGCGGAGACAAGACCAGTCATCCTGTATAAGGAGAGAGAGCAGCAGTGAGCGGTCTTTATTACAGGAGAAAGCGGAGACAAGTCCAGTCATCCTGCACAAGGAGAGGGAGCAGCAGTGAGCGGTCTTTATTACAGGAGGGGGGTGGAGACAAGACCAGTCACCCTGTATAAGGAGAGAGAGCAGCAGTGAGCGGTCTCTATTACAGGAGGGGGGCGGAGACAAGACCAGTCACCCTGTATAAGGAGAGAGAGCAGCAGTGAGCGGTCTCTATTACAGGAGGGGGCGGAGACAAGACCAGTCACCCTGTATAAGGAGAGAGAGCAGCAGTGAGCGGTCTTTATTACAGGAGGGGGCGGAGACAAGACCAGTCACCCTGTATAAGGAGAGAGAGCAGCAGTGAGCGGTCTTTATTACAGGAGGGGGCGGAGACAAGATCAGTCATCCTGCACAAGGAGAGGGAGCAGCAGTGAGCGGTCTTTATTACAGGAGGGGGGTGGAGACAAGACCAGTCCTCCTGCACAAGGAGAGGGAGCAGCAGTGAGCGGTCTTTCTTACAGGAAGTAAAGTTTCACGCTGGATGACTGCACAGATCTGGAAGAAATACACAGAACACACCGAGATAACAGGAAGAACACACATGACCAATGGATTTATACAATATTTATTAAGCCTTGAGGTAAGCTTTAAAGAGGAGCTCCAATCTCCCCCACAAAAAAATGAATAGCTGCTGATTTTTAATCTAAGTACACTTACCTGTTCAAGGATCTTGCAATGCCTTCACCCCGAGTCATCTCTTCAACTGGTTTCAGGTGCAGGAGCCAGCATCTTTAAGTGTTACTAAGCTCCGGACCCTGCATTCACTATATCCGCTCTCCCCGGACCCCGCATTCACTATATCCGCTCTCCCCGGACCCTGCATTCACTATATCCGCTCTCCCCGGACCCCGGATTCACTATATCCGCTCTCCCCGGACCCTGCATTCACTATATCCGCTCTCCCCGGACCCCGCATTCACCATATCCGCTCTCCCCGGACCCTACATTCACTATATCCGCTCTCCCCGGACCCCGCATTCACTATATCCGTTCTCCCCGGACCCTGCATTCACTATATATGCTCTCCCCGGACCCTGCATTCACTATGTCTGGTCTCCCCGGACCCTGCATTCACTATATCTGGTCTCCCTGGACCCCGCATTCACTATATCCGCTCTCCCCGGACCCTGCATTCACTATATCTGCTCTCCCCGGACCCTGCATTCACTATGTCTGGTCTCCCCGGACCCTGCATTCACTATGTCTGGTCTCCCTGGACCCCGCATTCACTATATCCGCTCTCCCCGGACCCCTCATTCACTATATCCGCTCTCCCTGGACCCCGCATTAAGTGTTACTAAACTTCGAACCCCGCATTTACTATATCCGCTCTCCCTGGACCCCGCATTAAGTGTTACTAAACTTCGAACCCCGCATTCACTATATCCGGTCTCCCTGGACCCCGCATTCACTATATCCGCTCTCCCTGGACCCCGTATTCACTATATCTGCTCTCCCCGGACCCTGCATTCGCTATATCTGCTCTCCCCGGACCCTGCATCCGCTATATCTGGTGTCCCCGGACCCTGCATTCGCTATATCCGCTCTCCCCGGACCCTGCATTCGCTATATCCGCTCTCCTCGGACCCCGCATTCGCTATATCTGCTCTCCCCGGACCCTGCATCCGCTATATCTGGTGTCCCCGGACCCTGCATCCGCTATATCCGGTCTCCCCGGACCCTGCATTCGCTATATCCAGTCTCCCCGGACCCTGCATTCACTATATCCGCTCTTCCCGGACCCCGCATTCGCTATATCCACTCTCCCCGGACCCTGCATTCACTAAATCCGGTCTCCCCGGACCCTGCATTCGCTATATCCGGTCTCCCCGGACCCTGCATCCACTATATCCGCTCTCCCCGGATCCGGCATTCACTATGTCTGGTCTCCCTGGACCCTGCATTCACTATATTTGGTCTCCCTGGACCCCGCATTCACTATATCCGCTCTCCCTGGACCCCGCATTCACTATGTCTGGTCTCCCCGGACCCCGCATTCACTATGTCTGGTCTCCCCGGACCCCTCATTCACTATATCCGCTCTCCCTGGACCCCGCATTAAGTGTTACTAAACTTCGGACCCCGCATTTACTATATTCGCTCTCCCTGGACCCCGCATTCACTATATCCGGTCTCCCTGGACCCCGCATTCACTATATCCGGTCTCCCTGGACCCCGCATTCACTATATCTGTTCTCCCCGGACCCTGCATTCACTATATCCGCTCTCCCCGGACCCCGCATTCACTATATCCGCTCTCCCCGGACCCCTCATTCACTATATCCGCTCTCCCTGGACCCCGCATTAAGTGTTACTAAACTTCGGACCCCGCATTTACTATATCTGCTCTCCCTGGACCCCGCATTCACTATATCCGGTCTCCCTGGACCCCGCATTCACTATATCCGCTCTCCCTGGACCCCGCATTCGCTATATCAGCTCTCCACGGACCCCGCATCCGCTATATCCGGTCTCTCCGGACCCTGCATTCGCTATATCCGGTGTCCCCGGACCCTGCATTCACTATATCCGGTGTCCCCGGACCCTGCATTCACTATATCCGCTCTCCCCGGACCCTGCATTCACTATATCCGCTCTCCCCGGACCCCACATTCGCTATATCCACTCTCCCCGGACCCTGCATTCGCTATATCCATGTCTGGTCTCCCTGGACCCTGCATTCACTATATCTGGTCTCCCTGGACCCCGCATTCACTATATCCGCTCTCCCTGGACCCCGCATTCACTATGTCTGGTCTCCCCGGACCCCGCATTCACTATGTCTGGTCTCCCCGGACCCCTCATTCACTATATCCGCTCTCCCTGGACCCCGCATTAAGTGTTACTAAACTTCGGACCCCGCATTTACTATATTCGCTCTCCCTGGACCCCGCATTCACTATATCCGGTCTCCCTGGACCCCGCATTCACTATATCCGGTCTCCCTGGACCCCGCATTCACTATATCTGTTCTCCCCGGACCCTGCATTCACTATATCCGCTCTCCCCGGACCCCGCATTCACTATATCCGCTCTCCCCGGACCCCTCATTCACTATATCCGCTCTCCCTGGACCCCGCATTAAGTGTTACTAAACTTCGGACCCCGCATTTACTATATCTGCTCTCCCTGGACCCCGCATTCACTATATCCGGTCTCCCTGGACCCCGCATTCACTATATCTGCTCTCCACGGACCCTGCATTCGCTATATCTGCTCCCCCCGGACCCTGCATCCGCTATATCTGGTGTCCCCGGACCCTGCATTCGCTATATCCGCTCTCCCCGGACCCTGCATTCGCTATATCCGCTCTCCCCGGACCCTGCATTCACTATATCCGCTCTCCCCGGACCTGGAATTCACTATATCCGCTCTCCCCGGACCCCGCATTCACTATATCCGCTCTCCCCGGACCCCGCATTCACTATATCCGCTCTCCCCGGACCCCGCATTCACTATATCCGCTCTCCCCGGACCCCGCATTCACTATATCCGCTCTCCCCGGACCCCGCATTCACTATATCCGCTCTCCCCGGACCCTGCATTTGCTATATCCGCTCACCCCGGACCCTGCATTCACTATATCCGCTCTCCCCGGACCTGGAATTCACTATATCCGCTCTCCCCGGACCCCGCATTCGCTATATCAGCTCTCCACGGACCCTGCATCCGCTATATCCGGTCTCTCCGGACCCTGCATTCGCTATATCCGGTGTCCCCGGACCCTGCATTCACTATATCCGCTCTCCCCGGACCCTGCATTCACTATATCCGCTCTCCCCGGACCCCACATTCGCTATATCCACTCTCCCCGGACCCTGCATTCGCTATATCCGGTCTCCCCGCACCCTGCATCCACTATATCCGCTCTCCCCGGATCCGGCATTCACTATGTCTGGTCTCCCTGGACCCTGCATTCACTATATCTGGTCTCCCTGGACCCCGCATTCACTATATCCGCTCTCCCCGGACCCCGCATTCACTATGTCTGGTCTCCCCGGACCCCGCATTCACTATATCCGCTCTCCCTGGACCCTGCATTAAGTGTTACTAAACTTCGGACCCCGCATTTACTATATCCGCTCTCCCTGGACCCCGCATTCACTATATCCGTTCTCCCTGGACCCCGCATTCACTATATCTGCTCTCCCCGGACCCTGCATTCGCTATATCCGCTCTCCCCGGACCCCGCATTCGCTATATCCGCTCTCCCCGGACCCCGCATTCGCTATATCCGCTCTCCCCGGACCCCGCATTCACTATATCCGGTCTCCCCGGACCCCACATTCACTATACATGCTCTCCCCGGACCCGGCATTCGCTATATCCGCTCTCCCCGGACCCCGCATTCGCTATATCCGCTCTCCCCGGACCCCGCATTCGCTATATCCGCTCTCCCCGGACCCCGCATTCGCTATATCCGCTCTCCCCGGACCCCGCATTCCCTATATCCGCTCTCCCCGGCTCCCCGCATTCACTATATCCGGTCTCCCCGGACCC
Source organism: Staurois parvus (assembly GCF_062004578.1). Taxonomy (NCBI): domain Eukaryota; kingdom Metazoa; phylum Chordata; class Amphibia; order Anura; family Ranidae; genus Staurois; species Staurois parvus. The sequence continues at coordinate 385,431 of NW_028319010.1, forward strand.
CGCATCCACTATATCCGCTCTCCCCGGACCCCGTATTCACTATATCCGCTCTTCCCGGACCCCGCATTCACTATATCCGCTCTTCCCGGACCCCGCATTCACTATATCCGCTCTCCCCGGACCCCGCAGTCACTATATCCTCTCTCCCCGGACCCCGCATTCACTATATCCGCTCTCCCCGGACCCCGCATTCACTATATCTGGTCTCCCCGGACCCCGCAGTCACTATATCCGCTCTCCCCGGACCCCGCATTCACTATATCCGGTCTCCCCGGACCCCGCATCCACTATATCCGCTCTCCCCGGACCCCGTATTCACTATATCCGCTCTCCCCGGACCCCGCATTCACTATATCCTCTCTCCCCGGACTCCGCATTCACTATATCTGGTCTCCCCGGACCCTGCATTCACTATATCTGGTCTCCCCGGACCCCGCATCCACTATATCCGCTCTCCCCGGACCCTGCATTCACTATATCCGCTCTCCCCGGACCCCGCATTCACTATGTCCGCTCTCCCCGGACCCTGCATTCACTATATCCGCTCTCCCCGGACCCCGCATTCACTATATCCGGTCTCCCCGGACCCCGTATTCACTATATCCGCTCTTCCCGGACCCCGCATTCACTATGTCCGCTCTCCCCGGACCCCGCATTCACTATATCCGCTCTCCCCGGACCCCGCATTCACTATATCTGGTCTCCCCGGACCCCGCAGTCACTATATCCGCTCTCCCCGGACCCCGCATTCACTATATCCGGTCTCCCTGGACCCCGCATTCACTATATCCGGTCTCCCTGGACCCCGCATTCACTATATCTGTTCTCCCCGGACCCTGCATTCACTATATCCGCTCTCCCCGGACCCCGCATTCACCATATCCGCTCTCCCCGGACCCTACATTCACTATATCCGCTCTCCCCGGACCCCGCATTCACTATATCCGTTCTCCCCGGACCCTGCATTCACTATATATGCTCTCCCCGGACCCTGCATTCACTATGTCTGGTCTCCCCGGACCCTGCATTCACTATATCTGGTCTCCCTGGACCCCGCATTCACTATATCCGCTCTCCCCGGACCCTGCATTCACTATATCTGCTCTCCCCGGACCCTGCATTCACTATGTCTGGTCTCCCCGGACCCTGCATTCACTATGTCTGGTCTCCCTGGACCCCGCATTCACTATATCCGCTCTCCCCGGACCCCTCATTCACTATATCCGCTCTCCCTGGACCCCGCATTAAGTGTTACTAAACTTCGAACCCCGCATTTACTATATCCGCTCTCCCTGGACCCCGCATTAAGTGTTACTAAACTTCGAACCCCGCATTCACTATATCCGGTCTCCCTGGACCCCGCATTCACTATATCCGCTCTCCCTGGACCCCGTATTCACTATATCTGCTCTCCCCGGACCCTGCATTCGCTATATCTGCTCTCCCCGGACCCTGCATCCGCTATATCTGGTGTCCCCGGACCCTGCATTCGCTATATCCGCTCTCCCCGGACCCTGCATTCGCTATATCCGCTCTCCTCGGACCCCGCATTCGCTATATCTGCTCTCCCCGGACCCTGCATCCGCTATATCTGGTGTCCCCGGACCCTGCATCCGCTATATCCGGTCTCCCCGGACCCTGCATTCGCTATATCCAGTCTCCCCGGACCCTGCATTCACTATATCCGCTCTTCCCGGACCCCGCATTCGCTATATCCACTCTCCCCGGACCCTGCATTCACTAAATCCGGTCTCCCCGGACCCTGCATTCGCTATATCCGGTCTCCCCGGACCCTGCATCCACTATATCCGCTCTCCCCGGATCCGGCATTCACTATGTCTGGTCTCCCTGGACCCTGCATTCACTATATTTGGTCTCCCTGGACCCCGCATTCACTATATCCGCTCTCCCTGGACCCCGCATTCACTATGTCTGGTCTCCCCGGACCCCGCATTCACTATGTCTGGTCTCCCCGGACCCCTCATTCACTATATCCGCTCTCCCTGGACCCCGCATTAAGTGTTACTAAACTTCGGACCCCGCATTTACTATATTCGCTCTCCCTGGACCCCGCATTCACTATATCCGGTCTCCCTGGACCCCGCATTCACTATATCCGGTCTCCCTGGACCCCGCATTCACTATATCTGTTCTCCCCGGACCCTGCATTCACTATATCCGCTCTCCCCGGACCCCGCATTCACTATATCCGCTCTCCCCGGACCCCTCATTCACTATATCCGCTCTCCCTGGACCCCGCATTAAGTGTTACTAAACTTCGGACCCCGCATTTACTATATCTGCTCTCCCTGGACCCCGCATTCACTATATCCGGTCTCCCTGGACCCCGCATTCACTATATCCGCTCTCCCTGGACCCCGCATTCACTATATCTGCTCTCCCCGGACCCTGCATTCGCTATATCTGCTCCCCCCGGACCCTGCATCCGCTATATCTGGTGTCCCCGGACCCTGCATTCGCTATATCCGCTCTCCCCGGACCCTGCATTCGCTATATCCGCTCTCCCCGGACCCTGCATTCACTATATCCGCTCTCCCCGGACCTGGAATTCACTATATCCACTCTCCCCGGACCCCGCATTCACTATATCCGCTCTCCCCGGACCCCGCATTCACTATATCCGCTCTCCCCGGACCCCGCATTCACTATATCCGCTCTCCCCGGACCCCGCATTCACTATATCCGCTCTCCCAGGACCCCGCATTCACTATATCCGCTCTCCCCGGACCCTGCATTCGCTATATCCGCTCACCCCGGACCCTGCATTCACTATATCCGCTCTCCCCGGACCTGGAATTCACTATATCCGCTCTCCCCGGACCCCGCATTCGCTATATCAGCTCTCCACGGACCCCGCATCCGCTATATCCGGTCTCTCCGGACCCTGCATTCGCTATATCCGGTGTCCCCGGACCCTGCATTCACTATATCCGGTGTCCCCGGACCCTGCATTCACTATATCCGCTCTCCCCGGACCCTGCATTCACTATATCCGCTCTCCCCGGACCCCACATTCGCTATATCCACTCTCCCCGGACCCTGCATTCGCTATATCCATGTCTGGTCTCCCTGGACCCTGCATTCACTATATCTGGTCTCCCTGGACCCCGCATTCACTATATCCGCTCTCCCTGGACCCCGCATTCACTATGTCTGGTCTCCCCGGACCCCGCATTCACTATGTCTGGTCTCCCCGGACCCCTCATTCACTATATCCGCTCTCCCTGGACCCCGCATTAAGTGTTACTAAACTTCGGACCCCGCATTTACTATATTCGCTCTCCCTGGACCCCGCATTCACTATATCCGGTCTCCCTGGACCCCGCATTCACTATATCCGGTCTCCCTGGACCCCGCATTCACTATATCTGTTCTCCCCGGACCCTGCATTCACTATATCCGCTCTCCCCGGACCCCGCATTCACTATATCCGCTCTCCCCGGACCCCTCATTCACTATATCCGCTCTCCCTGGACCCCGCATTAAGTGTTACTAAACTTCGGACCCCGCATTTACTATATCTGCTCTCCCTGGACCCCGCATTCACTATATCCGGTCTCCCTGGACCCCGCATTCACTATATCTGCTCTCCACGGACCCTGCATTCGCTATATCTGCTCCCCCCGGACCCTGCATCCGCTATATCTGGTGTCCCCGGACCCTGCATTCGCTATATCCGCTCTCCCCGGACCCTGCATTCGCTATATCCGCTCTCCCCGGACCCTGCATTCACTATATCCGCTCTCCCCGGACCTGGAATTCACTATATCCGCTCTCCCCGGACCCCGCATTCACTATATCCGCTCTCCCCGGACCCCGCATTCACTATATCCGCTCTCCCCGGACCCCGCATTCACTATATCCGCTCTCCCCGGACCCCGCATTCACTATATCCGCTCTCCCCGGACCCCGCATTCACTATATCCGCTCTCCCCGGACCCTGCATTTGCTATATCCGCTCACCCCGGACCCTGCATTCACTATATCCGCTCTCCCCGGACCTGGAATTCACTATATCCGCTCTCCCCGGACCCCGCATTCGCTATATCAGCTCTCCACGGACCCTGCATCCGCTATATCCGGTCTCTCCGGACCCTGCATTCGCTATATCCGGTGTCCCCGGACCCTGCATTCACTATATCCGCTCTCCCCGGACCCTGCATTCACTATATCCGCTCTCCCCGGACCCCACATTCGCTATATCCACTCTCCCCGGACCCTGCATTCGCTATATCCGGTCTCCCCGCACCCTGCATCCACTATATCCGCTCTCCCCGGATCCGGCATTCACTATGTCTGGTCTCCCTGGACCCTGCATTCACTATATCTGGTCTCCCTGGACCCCGCATTCACTATATCCGCTCTCCCCGGACCCCGCATTCACTATGTCTGGTCTCCCCGGACCCCGCATTCACTATATCCGCTCTCCCTGGACCCTGCATTAAGTGTTACTAAACTTCGGACCCCGCATTTACTATATCCGCTCTCCCTGGACCCCGCATTCACTATATCCGTTCTCCCTGGACCCCGCATTCACTATATCTGCTCTCCCCCGGACCCTGCATTCGCTATATCCGCTCTCCCCGGACCCCGCATTCGCTATATCCGCTCTCCCCGGACCCCGCATTCGCTATATCCGCTCTCCCCGGACCCCGCATTCACTATATCCGGTCTCCCCGGACCCCACATTCACTATACATGCTCTCCCCGGACCCGGCATTCGCTATATCCGCTCTCCCCGGACCCCGCATTCGCTATATCCGCTCTCCCCGGACCCCGCATTCGCTATATCCGCTCTCCCCGGACCCCGCATTCGCTATATCCGCTCTCCCCGGACCCCGCATTCCCTATATCCGCTCTCCCCGGCTCCCCGCATTCACTATATCCGGTCTCCCCGGACCCCGCATCCACTATATCCGCTCTCCCCGGACCCCGTATTCACTATATCCGCTCTTCCCGGACCCCGCATTCACTATATCCGCTCTTCCCGGACCCCGCATTCACTATATCCGCTCTCCCCGGACCCCGCAGTCACTATATCCTCTCTCCCCGGACCCCGCATTCACTATATCCGCTCTCCCCGGACCCCGCATTCACTATATCTGGTCTCCCCGGACCCCGCAGTCACTATATCCGCTCTCCCCGGACCCCGCATTCACTATATCCGCTCTCCCCGGACCCCGCATTCGCTATATCCGCTCTCCCCGGACCCCGCATTCGCTATATCCGCTCTCCCCGGACCCCGCATTCCCTATATCCGCTCTCCCCGGCTCCCCGCATTCACTATATCCGGTCTCCCCGGACCCCGCATCCACTATATCCGCTCTCCCCGGACCCCGTATTCACTATATCCGCTCTTCCCGGACCCCGCATTCACTATATCCGCTCTTCCCGGACCCCGCATTCACTATATCCGCTCTCCCCGGACCCCGCAGTCACTATATCCTCTCTCCCCGGACCCCGCATTCACTATATCCGCTCTCCCCGGACCCCGCATTCACTATATCTGGTCTCCCCGGACCCCGCAGTCACTATATCCGCTCTCCCCGGACCCCGCATTCACTATATCCGGTCTCCCCGGACCCCGCATCCACTATATCCGCTCTCCCCGGACCCCGTATTCACTATATCCGCTCTCCCCGGACCCCGCATTCACTATATCCTCTCTCCCCGGACTCCGCATTCACTATATCTGGTCTCCCCGGACCCTGCATTCACTATATCTGGTCTCCCCGGACCCCGCATCCACTATATCCGCTCTCCCCGGACCCTGCATTCACTATATCCGCTCTCCCCGGACCCCGCATTCACTATGTCCGCTCTCCCCGGACCCTGCATTCACTATATCCGCTCTCCCCGGACCCCGCATTCACTATATCCGGTCTCCCCGGACCCCGTATTCACTATATCCGCTCTTCCCGGACCCCGCATTCACTATGTCCGCTCTCCCCGGACCCCGCATTCACTATATCCGCTCTCCCCGGACCCCGCATTCACTATATCTGGTCTCCCCGGACCCCGCAGTCACTATATCCGCTCTCCCCGGACCCCGCATTCACTATATCCGGTCTCCCTGGACCCCGCATTCACTATATCCGGTCTCCCTGGACCCCGCATTCACTATATCTGTTCTCCCCGGACCCTGCATTCACTATATCCGCTCTCCCCGGACCCCGCATTCACTATATCCGCTCTCCCCGGACCCCTCATTCACTATATCCGCTCTCCCTGGACCCCGCATTAAGTGTTACTAAACTTCGGACCCCGCATTTACTATATCTGCTCTCCCTGGACCCCGCATTCACTATATCCGGTCTCCCTGGACCCCGCATTCACTATATCTGCTCTCCACGGACCCTGCATTCGCTATATCTGCTCCCCCCGGACCCTGCATCCGCTATATCTGGTGTCCCCGGACCCTGCATTCGCTATATCCGCTCTCCCCGGACCCTGCATTCGCTATATCCGCTCTCCCCGGACCCTGCATTCACTATATCCGCTCTCCCCGGACCTGGAATTCACTATATCCGCTCTCCCCGGACCCCGCATTCACTATATCCGCTCTCCCCGGACCCCGCATTCACTATATCCGCTCTCCCCGGACCCCGCATTCACTATATCCGCTCTCCCCGGACCCCGCATTCACTATATCCGCTCTCCCCGGACCCCGCATTCACTATATCCGCTCTCCCCGGACCCTGCATTTGCTATATCCGCTCACCCCGGACCCTGCATTCACTATATCCGCTCTCCCCGGACCTGGAATTCACTATATCCGCTCTCCCCGGACCCCGCATTCGCTATATCAGCTCTCCACGGACCCTGCATCCGCTATATCCGGTCTCTCCGGACCCTGCATTCGCTATATCCGGTGTCCCCGGACCCTGCATTCACTATATCCGCTCTCCCCGGACCCTGCATTCACTATATCCGCTCTCCCCGGACCCCACATTCGCTATATCCACTCTCCCCGGACCCTGCATTCGCTATATCCGGTCTCCCCGCACCCTGCATCCACTATATCCGCTCTCCCCGGATCCGGCATTCACTATGTCTGGTCTCCCTGGACCCTGCATTCACTATATCTGGTCTCCCTGGACCCCGCATTCACTATATCCGCTCTCCCCGGACCCCGCATTCACTATGTCTGGTCTCCCCGGACCCCGCATTCACTATATCCGCTCTCCCTGGACCCTGCATTAAGTGTTACTAAACTTCGGACCCCGCATTTACTATATCCGCTCTCCCTGGACCCCGCATTCACTATATCCGTTCTCCCTGGACCCCGCATTCACTATATCTGCTCTCCCCGGACCCTGCATTCGCTATATCCGCTCTCCCCGGACCCCGCATTCGCTATATCCGCTCTCCCCGGACCCCGCATTCGCTATATCCGCTCTCCCCGGACCCCGCATTCACTATATCCGGTCTCCCCGGACCCCACATTCACTATACATGCTCTCCCCGGACCCGGAATTCGCTATATCCGCTCTCCCCGGACCCCGCATTCGCTATATCCGCTCTCCCCGGACCCCGCATTCGCTATATCCGCTCTCCCCGGACCCCGCATTCGCTATATCCGCTCTCCCCGGACCCCGCATTCCCTATATCCGCTCTCCCCGGCTCCCCGCATTCACTATATCCGGTCTCCCCGGACCCCGCATCCACTATATCCGCTCTCCCCGGACCCCGTATTCACTATATCCGCTCTTCCCGGACCCCGCATTCACTATATCCGCTCTTCCCGGACCCCGCATTCACTATATCCGCTCTCCCCGGACCCCGCAGTCACTATATCCTCTCTCCCCGGACCCCGCATTCACTATATCCGCTCTCCCCGGACCCCGCATTCACTATATCTGGTCTCCCCGGACCCCGCAGTCACTATATCCGCTCTCCCCGGACCCCGCATTCACTATATCCGGTCTCCCCGGACCCCGCATCCACTATATCCGCTCTCCCCGGACCCCGTATTCACTATATCCGCTCTCCCCGGACCCCGCATTCACTATATCCTCTCTCCCCGGACTCCGCATTCACTATATCTGGTCTCCCCGGACCCTGCATTCACTATATCTGGTCTCCCCGGACCCCGCATCCACTATATCCGCTCTCCCCGGACCCTGCATTCACTATATCCGCTCTCCCCGGACCCCGCATTCACTATGTCCGCTCTCCCCGGACCCTGCATTCACTATATCCGCTCTCCCCGGACCCCGCATTCACTATATCCGGTCTCCCCGGACCCCGTATTCACTATATCCGCTCTTCCCGGACCCCGCATTCACTATGTCCGCTCTCCCCGGACCCCGCATTCACTATATCCGCTCTCCCCGGACCCCGCATTCACTATATCTGGTCTCCCCGGACCCCGCAGTCACTATATCCGCTCTCCCCGGACCCCGCATTCACTATATCCGGTCTCCCCGGACCCCGCATTCACTATATCCGGTCTCCCCGGACCCCGCATCCACTATATCCGCTCTCCCCGGACCCCGTATTCACTATATCCGCTCTCCCCGGACCCCGCATTCACTATATCCTCTCTCCCCGGACCCCGCATTCACTATATCTGGTCTCCCCGGACCCTGCATTCACTATATCTGGTCTCCCCGGACCCCGCATCCACTATATCCGCTCTCCCCGGACCCTGCATTCACTATATCCGCTCTCCCCGGACCCCGCATTCACTATGTCCGCTCTCCCCAGACCCTGCATTCACTATATCCGCTCTCCCCGGACCCCGCATTCACTATATCCGGTCTCCCCGGACCCCGTATTCACTATATCCGCTCTTCCCGGACCCCGCATTCACTATGTCCGCTCTCCCCGGACCCCGCATTCACTATATCCGCTCTCCCCGGACCCCGCATTCACTATGTCCGCTCTCCCCGGACCCTGCATTCACTATATCCGCTCTCCCCGGACCCCGCATTCACTATGTCCGCTCTTCCCGGACCCCGCATTCACTATGTCCGCTCTCCCCGGACCCCGCATTCACTATATCCGCTCTCCCCGGACCCCGCATTCACTATATCCGCTCTCCCCGGACCCCGCATTCACTACGTCCGCTCTCCCCGGACCCCGCATTCACTATATCCGGTCTCTCCGGACCCCGCATCCACTATATCCGCTCTCCCCGGACCCCGTATTCACTATATCCGCTCTTCCCAGACCCCGCATTCACTATATCCGCTCTTCCCGGACCCCGCATTCACTATGTCCGCTCTCCCCGGACCCCGCATTCACTATATCCGCTCTCCCCGGACCCCGCATTCACTATGTCCGCTCTCCCCGGACCCTGCATTCACTATATCCGCTCTCCCCGGACCCCGCATTCACTATGTCCGCTCTCCCCGGACCCCGCATTCACTATGTCCGCTCTCCCCGGACCCCGCATTCACTATATCCGCTCTCCCCGGACCCCGCATTCACTGTGTCCGCTCTCCCCGGACCCCGCATTCACTATGTCCGCTCTCCCCGGACCCCGCATTCACTATATCCGCTCTTCCCTTGTTCCTAGGTTTAGCTTTAAAATGTCAAAGGGTAATTTTTGAGATGTTCCCACCCCTCCCCCAGTAGCTCCACCCTTCTCTTTCTCTAACAGGTTTAAGCATTCCTGAACACAGCTGACTGGAAAGGGCCCCAAAGAGTCCAAGATCTCATCAACAGAGAAGTCCAATGAAAGCCCCCCCCCCGCTCCACCCATAACAGGTGAGGAATCAGGGCTCCTTTCAACTAATCACTAAACTGGAAGTCCATTTATGGACACATTGTGAGTCTAGTATGTTGGGTTTTTTGTTTGTTTGTTTGTTTTCGGGGGGGGGGGGGGGGGGGGGGGTGTTATGTGCCTATAACATTTTAGAAGGACATTTTTTTGTGTGTTGTTCAGTAAGGTATACAAGTAAGGTTGCGAAATGAAGTTGCAGCTACCAATATCCTTTCAGAAGTTTCCTTGTGCAGGATGGCTGGTCTTGTCTCCGCCCCCCTCCTGTAAACGAGACCGCTCACTGCTGCTCTCTCTCCTTATGCAGGGTGACTGGTCTTGTCTCCGCCCCCTCCTGTAATAAAGACCGCTCACTGCTGCTCTCTCTCCTTATACAGGATGACTGGTCTTGTCTCCGCCCCCCCCTCCTGTAATAAAGACCGCTCACTGCTGCTCTCTCTCCTTATACAGGATGACTGGTCTTGTCTCCGCCCCCCTCCTGTAATAAAGACCGCTCACTGCTGCTCCCTCTCCTTATACAGGGGGACCGGTCTTGTCTCCGCTCCCCTCCTGTAATAAAGACCGCTCACTGCTGCTCCCTCTCCTTATACAGGTTGACCGGTCTTGTCTCCGCCCCCTCCTGTAATAAATGACTGGTCTTGTCTCCGCCCCCTCCTGTAATAGAGACCGCTCACTGCTGCTCTCTCTCCTTATGCAGGATGACTGGTCTTGTCTCCGCCCCCCTCCTGTAATAGAGACCGCTCACTGCTGCTCTCTCTCCTTGTGCAGGGGGACTGGTCTTGTCCGCCCCCTCCTGTAATAAAGACCGCTCACTGCTGCTCCCTCTCCTTATACAGGGGGACCGGTCTTGTCTCCGCCCCCTCCTGTAATAAATGACTGGTCTTGTCTCCGCCCCCTCCTGAAATAGAGACCGCTCACTGCTGCTCTCTCTCCTTATGCAGGATGACTGGTCTTGTCTCCGCCCCCCTCCTGTAATAGAGACCGCTCACTGCTGCTCTCTCTCCTTGTGCAGGGTGACTGGTCTTGTTTCCGCCCCCTCCTGTAATAAAGACCGCTCGCTGCTGCTGCTCTCTCTCCTTAATCAGGGTGACCGGTCTTGTCTCTGCCCCCTCCTGTAATAGAGACCGCTCGCTGCTGCTCTCTCTCCTTGTGCAGGGTGACTGGTCTTGTCTCCGCCCCCTCCTGTAATAAAGACCGCTCACTGTTGCTCCCTCTCCTTGTGCAGGGTGACTGGTCTTGTCTCCGCCCCCTCCTGTATTAAAGACCGCTCACTGCTGCTCTCTCTCCTTATGCAGGATGACTTGTGTTGTCTCCGCCCCCTCCTGTAATACAGACCGCTCACTGCTGCTCTCTCTCCTTAAACAGGGTGACTGATCTTGTCTCCGCCCCCCTCCTGTAATAGAGACCGCTCACTGCTGCTCTCTCTCCTTGTGCAGGGGGACTGGTCTTGTCTCCGCCCCCTCCTGTAATAAAGACTGCTCACTGCTGCTCTCTCTCCTTGCACAGGGTGACTGGTCTTGTCTCCGCCCCCTCCTGTAATAAAGACCGCTCACTGCTGCTCTCTCTCCTTGCACAGGGTGACTGGTCTTGTCTCCACCCCCCTCCTGTAATAAAGACCGCTCACTGCTGCTCCCTCTCCTTGTGCAGGGGGACTGGTCTTGTCTCCGCCCCCTCCTGTAATTTTCTGCAGGCAGCCTGTAGTGGGTTGGGCCTGCTGGGTCCCTCCCACATCTCTGCTCTCTACGCAGGCTATGTACAATACAGTGATGATGTCACTGCTACTTTTAACAGATGTAGCACCCTTTAGAGCTGCTGGTTTTGGGTCCCCCCATTTCCTTCATGGCCAGGCAACACACATTTTCCAGCTTTCATTCCATGTCCTTCCTCAGTGGACTGCAGGGCAATGGAGTTCCCTCTGTCTGCTTCCTTCTCCCAACCTCCAGCCTGGACCCAAAACTGAGAAACGAAAGCTTTGCTTCATCCCGACTCTGGAAGGAGTTTGGAACAGAGTGAGGAAGGTTTAGGACCATGTCAAGTTTTTATTTCTGACTGCTACCCCCTGGAGGGACGTCACCCCCGGGGCTTGATTTATTATTAACTTTGCAGGGAAATGCCCAACCATCATTGGAAGATAAAAGTTGGTGCAGCTTCACTTCCTTCACTATGCAAAGGGAAAATCCCCGTGTACAGTCAGCTGCCTATGTGCCTTAAAGGACAAGTCCACCTTTGGGAACACGTTACTTGTTCTACCTGTTTTAGGGTGCAACATGTAACATGTTCCCATAGCCCCCCCCCCCCCCCAACAGATAATACGGGGAGAAGTCTCAGCGGGGATGTGTGGGACTCCGCCCACATGGCCGCATCGCTCATTCACAGACTTCCGTGAATGAATGAACTACAAGTCCGGACAGCCTTAGCGGCTGTGAGCTTGTAGTATTAAATGAACTACCAGTTCATGGAAGCTTCCTGTCAGAATATCTGCTTGACCGTACATCCCATACACCCCGTACATCCCATACACCCCGTACATCCCCATACACCCCGTACATCCCATACACCCCGTACATCCCCATACACCCCGTACATCCCATACACCCTGTACATTCCCTTACACCCCCCCACACTCTGTACATCCCATATACCCCCTTACATTCCTTACATCCTGTACATCCCCATACACCCCCTTACATCCCCATACACCCCCTTACATCCCGTACGTCCCTTACATCCTTTACATCCCCATACACCCCGTACATCCCATACACCCTGTACATTCCCTTACACCCCCCTACACTCTGTACATCCCTTACATCCACATACACCCCGTACATTCCATACACCCTGTACATTCCCTTACACCCTGTACATCCCATACACCCAGTACATCCCCATACACCCCTTACACCCCCCTACACTCTGTACATCCCATACACCCCCTTACATCCCTTACATCCTGTACATCCCCATACACCCCCTTACATCCCGTACATCCCCTCACACCCCCCTACACTCTGTACATCCCATACACCCCCTTACATCCTGTACATCCCCTTACATCCCATACACCCCCTTACATCCCGTACATCCCTTACATCCTGTACATCCCCTTACATCCCATACACCCCCTTACATCCTGTACATCCCTTACATTCTGTACATCCCCTTACACCCCCTTACACTCTGTACATCCCATACACCCCCTTACATCCCGTTCATCCCCTTACACCCCCCTACATCCCATACACCTCCTTACATCCCGTACATCCCTTACACCCCGTACATCCCTTACACCCCGTACATCCCCTTACACCCCCTTACACTCTGTACATCCTATACACCCTGTACATCCCCTTACACCCCCTTACATTCTGTACATCCCATACACCCCCTTACACCCCGTACATCCCTTACATCCCCTTACACTCTGTACATCCCATACACCCCTTTACACCCCGTATACCCCGTACATCCCCTTACATCTTGTACATCCCCTTACATCCTGTACATCCCCTTACATCCCATACATCCCTTACATCCCGTACATCCTTTACATCCCATACATCCCTTACATCTTACATCCCGTACACCCCGTACATCCCATACATCCCTTATACCTCTTACATCCCATACATCCCGTACATCCCATACATCCCATACATCCTGTACATCTAGTACATCTTGTACACCCCGTACACCTCATACATCCCCCATACACCCCGTACATTCTCGTACACCCTGTACACCTCATACACCCCATACACCCCGTACATCCTTGTACACCCCATACACCTCATACACCCCGTACATCCTTGTACACCTCATACACCTCATAGACCTCATACATCCCTGTACACCCCATATATCCCGTACGGCAAGCAGATTTTGTTTTAAATTTATTTCAGGTACTTATATAGCGCCATCAATTTACGCAGCACTTTACATATATATTGTACATTCACATCAGTCCCTGCCTTCAAGGGGCGTACAATCTAAGGTCCCTAACCCTCAAGGGGCGTACAATCTAAGGTCCCTAACCCTCAAGGGGTGTACAATCTAAGGTCCCTAACCCTCAAGGGACGTACAATCTAAGGTCCCTAACCCTCAAGGGGGGTACAATCTAAGGTCCTTAACCCTCAAGGGACGTACAATCCAAAGTCCCTAACCCTCAAGGGGTGTACAATCTAAGGTCCCTAACTCACATTCATACATACACATACTAGGGCTCCACTGTGTGTTTCAGGAACCCACCCCATGACAACAAGACAACAAATGATGGGAACGGGGGTCACTGGGGAAAGGAGGGAAAAAACCGACGACAACCTTACCAAAGTTACCCAACCTTACCAAGACTCCCAGGTGTGCTGGGAATTATGGCCGGGAGATCTTGCTGTTGGAGCATCCAAGACCAATAAGAATCCAGGGGCTGACTCGGCCCTCCAGGCTCCACCGAAACCTAAAATCCCACTTTTGGGTGGACTGACCCTTTCATATTATTATTATTATTATACAAGATTTATATCGCGTCAACAGTTTGCTCAGCACTGTACAATATAACAGGAGACAATACAGTTCAATACAAGAGGGATAGGAGGGCCCTGATCCTGGGAGCTTACAATCTAGGAGGGAGGGGCTAGTGGTACAAAAGGTAGTAACTGTGGGGGATGGACTGGTAGGAGGAATAGAAGATTCCATTATTAGCTGAGGGCAGGATAGGCTTCCCTGAAGAGATCTGTTTTCAGAGATCGCCTAAAAGTGAGCAGAGTAGGCAATAGTAGGATAAATTGGGGTAGAGAGTTCCAGGGGATGGAGGAAGCTCTGGAGAAGTCCTGGTCATGTTCAGTGGCAGTAATGCCCACCAAATGTGACATGCTGTTTAATTCTGTGCACAGCCCTATGCACCCGCATGCTCTGGTCCAGGCAGAAGCTAAAACATAGAAGCCGATTGATTGCTATGGGCAACTGCACCAGTTCAGATTGAACTTTTCTCAGATGCTTGTTATTGATCCCCTCCCAACCCCATGAGTAGAAGGGACTGATCCTTGGAGCTTACAATCTAAGAGGGAGGGGCTGGTGGAACAACTGTGGGGGTTGAACTGATAGGAGGAATAGAAGATTCGGTGATTAGCTGAAGGCAGGATAGGCTTCCCTGAAGAGATCGGTTTTCAGAGATCGCCTAAAAGTGGGCAGAGTAGGCGATAGTCGGACAGGTTGGGGTAGAGAGTTCCAGAGGATGGGGGAGGCTCCGGAGATGAGCATGGGAGGAGGAGACAAGGGAGCTAAAGAGCAGGAGGTGCGAAGAGAACAGTTTGGGCGATATTTGGAGACCAGATTAGTGATGTAGCTTGGGGCAGAGTAAGCGATAGTCGGACAGGTTGGGGTAGAGAGTTCCAGAGGATGGGGGAGGCTCTGGAGAACTCCTGGAGGTGAGTGGAGAAGACAAGGGAGCTAGAGAGCAGGAGGTGTGGAGAGGATGGTTTGGGCGATATTTGGAGTCCAGATTGGTGATGTAGCTCGGGGCAGAGTAGGCCATAGTAGGACAGGTTGGGGTAGAGAGTTCCAGAGGATGTGGGAGGCTCTGGAGAAGTCCTGGAGACGAGCATGAGTGGAGAAGACACGGGATCTAGAGAGCCGGAGGTGCGGAGAGGGCGGTTTGGGTGATATTTGGAGACCAGATTGGTGATGTAGCTCGGGGCAGAGTAGGCAATATTTGGACAGGTTGGGGTAGAGAGTTCCAGAGGATGGGGGAGGCTCTGGAGAAGTCCTGGAGATGATCATAGGAGGAGGAGACAAGGGAGCTAGAGAGCAGGAGGTGCGGAGAGGATGGTTTGGGTGATATTTGGAGACCAGATTGGTGATGTAGCTCGGGGCAGAGTAGGCAATATTTGGACAGGTTGGGGTAGAGAGTTCCAGATGATAGGGAGGCTCTGGAGAAGTCCTGGAGATGATCATAGGAGGAGGAGACAAGGGAGCTAGAGAGCAGGAGGTGCGGAGAGGATGGTTTGGGTGATATTTGGAGACCAGATTGGTGATGTTGCTCGGGGCAGAGTATGTCTTTACATGTTATGTGATGTTTCTGGCACATTGTTTCAGATCTTAGCAGACTTCGATTATTATTTGTTCTCTTGTGGTGAAGTGAAGTCACAAGGTAACAATGTAATTATTCGTGTCAATATTTTTGCACGATGGTTTTGCTGACTCAAACTCCTCCCAGTTTACTTCCTTCTTTTAGTTTTGTATAAACCTTCACCCAGACTACGGAATGCAGACTACAACCTCACTGCGAACATGGAGAGATCTCCGAGACGAATCTGTGCCACCCGATTGGACGAGGAGAGACGGTGCCCGGTAGGTGTCATATATTCGCATAATTATCGATCTTTCCGGTTGTCTCTGATTTCCAGCAAGAGTGCAAAGGTTGGTGAGCAATCCTACGGAACTCTTCTTGGAGATTTCTCTTGTTGGTAAATAGAAGTCTCCACAACATTTCTGTTGATCCCCAAAATGTTTTGTCTCTACATACGCATCGATCGATGGTCAGCTCCCCGCGATGCAATTCGATTTGGTGGATGAGGGTCATTGTATAGAGAGATGTTGGAACACACTACTGAGTTTAAAGTGTCAATCCGTTCAAATGTGACATCATCGCAGATGCTCCATTGGCAGATCTCAGCACAGGGATGGTGGGAACCCCTCATAATGGGCACAGCGGGTGTACAGACCCGGGAACTCAGCACAGGGATGGTGGGAACCCCTCATAATGGGCACAGCGGGTGTACAGACTCGGAAACTCAGCACAGGGATGGTGGGAACCCCTCATAATGGGCACCGCGGGCGTACAGACCCGGGAACTCAGCACAGGGATGGTGGGAACCCCTCATAATGGGCACAGCGGGTGTACAGACCCGGGAACTCAGCACAGGGATGGCGGGAACCCCTCATAATGGGCACAGCGGGTGTACAGACCCGGGAACTCAGCACAGGGATGGTGGGAACCCCTCATAATGGGCACAGCCGGCGTACAGACCCGGAAACTCAGCACAAGGATTTCACCCATAGGGTTCACAAAAGATAAAAGAACCTATCAAGGGTTTGAAATGTGAATTGAGATATATTCTAATCTTTTGTGTTGGATGGAGTGGAGGGGAGTAAGAACTTTTGCTGTCTGCGACCTGTTGCGATGACCTTTTCTCACTTCCTGTCCCAGTGAGAGGGTGGTCACTGAGACAGGAAGTGAGATAAAATTTCCATGATGGGGCCACAGATAGAAATCTATCTAGAAAACTAGAACAAGGTTCGAACCCCTCACCGCTTCATCCACCACTAAGAAAGGTTATACTGGAGAAACTCTACGGCATTCACCAAAAACTGGTCAGCCCTCCTCTGATTGGCTCATGTACCTAAAACTCGTCAGCCCTCCTCTGATTGGCTCATGTACCTAAAACTGGTCAGCCCTCCTCTGATTGGCTCATGTACCTAAAACTGGTCAGCCCTCCTCTGATTGGCTCATGTACCTAAAACTGGTCAGCCCTCCTCTGATTGGCTCATGTACCTAAAACTGTTGAGCCCTCCTCTGATTGGTTCATGTACCTAAAACTGGTCAGCCCTCCTCTGATTGGCTCATGTACCTAAAACTGGTCAGCCCTCCTCTGATTGGTTCATGTACCTAAAACTGTTGAGCCCTCCTCTAATTGGCTCATGTGCCTAAAACTGGTTAGCCGTCCTCTGATTGGCTCATGTACCTAAAACTGGTCAGCCCTCCTCTGATTGGCTCATGTACCTATAACTGGTCAGCCCTCCTCTAATTGGCTCATGTACCTAAAACTGTTGAGCCCTCCTCTGATTGGCTCATGTACCTAAAACTGGTTAGCCGTCCTCTGATTTGCTCATGTACCTATAACTGGTCAGCCCTCCTCTAATTGGCTCATGTACCTAAAACTGGTGAGCCCTCCTCTGATTGGCTCATGTACCTAAAACTGGTGAGCCCTCCTCTGATTGGCTCATGTACCTTTCTTCCAGATAATGAAGGCGATCCTGATTTTGATAATGACTTTCCACCTGTTAGAGGCCAAGAAGTTGGACCCAGGCGTTGTAGGAAGGCTCACCCTGAAGGGTCTACAGTACGGTGAGTGATCGGGGTTGGCGGAGCGGCAATGGTCCAATCAGGAAAGCTGCTGTTTGGCTGGATTTTCATTTGCTTGACTCATACATTGTGTGATTTATGGCATGTTCACTGTCCATTCATACATTACACCCAATCCAATCAGGATTCCTGGGCATTCTTGAGTGTCTCCAATGTTTGGAGAACAATACAGGGCCAGGCTAGAATGAAAGGTGTTCCGATGGGTATGACATCACCGACCCCAGTCACAAAAATCGCATGACCGCGTAAGACCAAATGTCAGGCAAGGACAGTATATTGTCAGACTCGGGCGCCTTAGTGTCAGATTAGGGCAGTATAGCGGCAGGTTAGGGCAGTATAGTGGCGGGTTACTGTAGTATAGCGGCAGGTTAGGGTAGTATAGTGGCAGGTTAGTGTAGTATAGTGGAAGGTTAGTGTAGTATAGCGGCAGGTTAGGGCAGTATAGCGGCAGGTTAGGGTAGTATAGTGGCAGGTTAGGGCAGTATAGTGGCAGGTTAGGGTAGTATAGTGGCAGGTTAGTGTAGTATAGGGGCAGGTTAGGGTAGTATAGTGGCAGGTTAGGGCAGTATAGTGGCAGGTTAGGGCAGTATAGTGGCAGGTTAGTGTAGTATAGTGACAGGTTAGGGCAGTATAGTGGCGGGTTAGGGCAGTATAGCGGCAGGTTAGGGTAGTACAGTGGCAGGTTAGGGCAGTATAGTGTCAGGTTAGTGTAGTATAGCGGCAGGTTAGGGCAGTATAGCGGAAGGTTAGGGTAGTATAGCGGCAGGTTAGTGTAGTATAGCGGCAGGTTAGTGTAGTATAGCGGCAGGTTAGGATAGTATAGCGGCAGGTTAGGGTAGTATAGCGGCAGGTTAGTGTAGTATAGCGGCAGGTTAGGGTAGTATAGCGGCAGGTTAGTGTAGTATAGC
The DNA here is from genome assembly GCF_062004578.1 of Staurois parvus. Taxonomy (NCBI): domain Eukaryota; kingdom Metazoa; phylum Chordata; class Amphibia; order Anura; family Ranidae; genus Staurois; species Staurois parvus. The sequence goes on from NW_028319010.1 coordinate 404,227, forward strand.
GGCAGGTTAGTGTAGTATAGCGGCAGGTTAGTGTAGTATAGTGGCAGGTTAGTGTAGTATAGCGGCAGGTTAGGGTAGTATAGCGGCAGGTTAGTGTAGTATAGCGGCAGGTTAGTGTAGTATAGCGGCAGGTTAGTGTAGTATAGCGGCAGGTTAGTGTAGTATAGCGGCAGGTTAGGGTAGTATAGCGGCAGGTTAGGGCAGTATAGCGGAAGGTTAGGGTAGTATAGTGGCAGGTTAGGGCAGTATAGTGGCAGGTTAGGGCAGTATAGTGGCAGGTTAGGGTAGTATAGTGTCAGGTTAGGGTAGTATAGCGGCAGGTTAGGGTAGTATAGCGGCAGGTTAGTGTAGTATAGCGGCAGGTTAGGGCAGTATAGTGGAAGGTTAGGGTAGTATAGCGGCAGGTTAGTGTAGTATAGCGGCAGGTTAGTGTAGTATAGTGGCAGGTTAGTGTAGTATAGTGGCAGGTTAGTGTAGTATAGTGGAAGGTTAGGGTAGTATAGTGGCAGGTTAGGGCAGTATAGTGGCAGGTTAGGGTAGTATAGTGGCAAGTTAGGGTAGTATAGCGGCAGGTTAGGGCAGTATAGTGGCAGGTTAGGGTAGTATAGCGGCAGGTTAGGGTAGTATAGCGGCAGGTTAGTGTAGTATAGCGGCAGGTTAGGGTAGTATAGCGGCAGGTTAGTGTAGTATAGCGGCAGGTTAGTGTAGTATAGGGGCAGGTTAGGGCAGTATAGCGGTAGGTTAGTGTAGTATAGCGGCAGGTTAGGGCAGTATAGCGGTAGGTTAGTGTAGTATAGGGGCAGGTTAGGGTAGTATAGCGGCAGGTTAGGGTAGTATAGCGGCAGGTTAGGGTAGTATAGTGGCAGGTTAGTGTAGTATAGTGGCAGGTTAGTGTAGTATAGTGGCAGGTTAGTGTAGTATAGTGGCAGGTTAGGGTAGTATAGCGGCAGGTTAGTGTTGTATAGTGGCAGGTTAGGGTAGTATAGTGGCAGGTTAGGGCAGTATAGCGGCAGGTTAGTGTAGTATAGTGGCAGGTTAGTGTAGTATAGTGGCAGGTTAGTGTAGTATAGTGGCAGGTTAGTGTAGTATAGTGGCAGGTTAGGGTAGTATAGCGGCAGGTTAGGGTAGTATAGTGGCAGGTTAGTGTAGTATAGTGGCAGGTTAGTGTAGTATAGTGGCAGGTTAGGGTAGTATAGCGGCAGGTTAGGGCAGTATAGTGGCAGGTTAGTGTAGTATAGTGGCAGGTTAGGGCAGTATAGCGGCAGGTTAGTGTAGTATAGTGGCAGGTTAGTGTAGTATAGTGGCAGGTTAGTGTTGTATAGTGGCAGGTTAGTGTAGTATAGTGGCAGGTTAGTGTAGTATAGGGGCAGGTTAGGGTAGTATAGCGGCAGGTTAGTGTAGTATAGTGGCAGGTTAGTGTAGTATAGTGGCAGGTTAGTGTAGTATAGTGGCAGGTTAGTGTAGTATAGTGGCAGGTTAGGGCAGTATAGCGGCAGGTTAGTGTAGTATAGTGGCAGGTTAGTGTTGTATAGTGGCAGGTTAGTGTAGTATAGCGGCAGGTTAGGGTAGTATAGCGGCAGGTTAGTGTAGTATAGCGGCAGGTTAGGGTAGTATAGCGGCAGGTTAGGGTAGTATAGTGGCAGGTTAGTGTAGTATAGTGGCAGGTTAGGGTAGTATAGTGGCAGGTTAGTGTAGTATAGTGGCAGGTTAGGGCAGTATAGCGGCAGGTTAGGGCAGTATAGCGGCAGGTTAGTGTAGTATAGCGGCAGGTTAGGGTAGTATAGCGGCAGGTTAGGGTAGTATAGCGGCAGGTTAGGGTAGTATAGTGGCAGGTTAGTGTAGTATAGTGGCAGGTTAGTGTAGTATAGTGGCAGGTTAGTGTAGTATAGTGGCAGGTTAGGGCTGACGGTGTGATTGTGCTAGTGACAGTGTTCTCAGTCATGCACTTTGGGGGGGGCACAACTAAAATCTGGGGGGGCATATCCCACCCCAGCACCCTTCTAGATCCGACCATGGAGTCAACGCGTGAAAAACGTGCAAACCAAAGCAGTGAGCAGGAAAGCCATTTACTGCTACACACAGATGTGAATGGGCCTGAGAATGCATGATTGATGATAAATCAAACCAACAGAAAAAGAAGAACAAAAGAAAAAAAGAAAGAAGAAAGATTGGGGAGCATGGCCCGTAGTTCCTGTTCTGATGGAACAAGAGGAAGTGCGAGTGGATAGATCTAGACTAGCTAATGGGACCGGCTCGCACACTTATTAGTGAAGTCCTGCGGTTGGGTGGGGGAGTACCTAAGAGAAGGACGCTCCGTTAGTGTAGCATTATGAAGGGTTTTGTAGTAATATTCTCCAGTACTCTTTGTGGTGCCAATCTCCGGATGGGCTCACTGGCTCTGATGGTTAACACATCATTTTTCATTCGTAGGTTGGACAGTGGGGCTGGAGGAACTGCAAAAGCAATTGCCGAATGTCGACATCCCCGACGTTAAGGGGTCCGTCTCTGTTTCAGTGATAGGACGTGTAAAGTACCACGTCACAGAGTAAGTCCGAGACATCCATGACAAGGGCCCGGGAAGGAACAACCTTTAAATCGCACAGCTCCAAGTCAAGCTGATCTTATTCGTGTGTATCGCTAAAAAAAAGAAAAATTAAAAATAACCCGAACACGTGAAACTATCAAATCCCAACCTCTCAAACCAAATACGTTGTTGCACATTTCCTGTGGCGTCACAAAGTTTAATGTAGATCTGAACCCTCCTTCTTTATACATATTAAAGGATGCACCTAAACCAGAGGTCTCCAAACGACGGCCCGCGGGCCAGATCAAGCCCGCTGCAAGATTTTTTTCTGGTCCACAGCTAGGGTCAGAGGCATAATGTGCACAGATTGAGGATTGAGGTAGGCAGAGGCTGCCTGTGGTCTCCGTTTTAGTCCCCCTGGTGTGGGCCCTGGGGTAAGGTGGAGCTCTGATGTGGATCCTGATGTAAGGGGGGACGCTGGTGTGGGCCCTGGTGTAAGGGGGAGCTCTGATGTAGACCCTAATGTAAAAGGGAACTCTGATGTGGATCCTGATTTAAGGGGGAACTCTGATGTGGACCCTAATGTAAGAGGGAAATCTGATGTAAGGCGGAACTCTGATGTGGGCCCTGATTTAGGGGGGACTCGGATGTGGACCCTGATGTAAGGGGGAACTCTGGTGTGGGCCCTGATGTAAGGAGGAACTCTGGTGTGGGCCCTGGTGTAAGGCGGAGCTCTGATGTGGACCCTAATGTAAGGGGGAACTCTGATGTGGACCCTAATGTAAGAGGGGAATCTGATGTAAGGCGGAACTCTGATGTGGGCCCTGATTTAAGGGGGAACTCTGATGTGGACCCTGATGTAAGGGGGAACTCTGGTGTGGGCCCTGATGTAAGGGGGAACTCTGGTGTGGGCCCTGGTGTAAGGCGGAGCTCTGATGTGGACCCTAATTTAAGGGGGAACTTTGATGTGGATCCTGATGTAAGGGGGGAACTCTGATGTGGACCCTGACTTAAGGGGAACTCTGATATGGATCCTGATTTAAGGGGGAACTCTGATGTGGATCCTAATGTAAGAGGGGAATCTGATGTAAGGGGGAACTCCAATGTAGGCCCTGGTATAAGGTGGAGCTCTGATGTGGACCCTAATGTAAGGGGGAAATCTGATGTGGATCCTGATGTAAGGGGGGGGGGGGAGGTCTGGTGTGGGCCCTGCTGTAAGGTGGAGCTCTGATGTGGACCTTAATGTAAGGGGGAACTCTGATGTGGATCCTGATGTAAGGATGGACTCTGGTGTGGGCCCTGATGTAAGGGGGGAACTCTGATGTGGACCCTGATTTACGGGGGAACTCTGATGTGGATCCTGATTTAAGGGGGAACTCTGCTGTGGATCCTGATTTAAGGGGGGACTCTGGTGTGGGCCCTGGTATAAGGTGGAGCTCTGATGTGGACCATAATGTAAAAGGAGAATCTGATGTAAGGGGGAACTCTGATGTGGATCCTGATGTAAGGGGGGACTCTGGTGTGGGCTCTGATGTAAGGGGGAACTCTGATGTGGACCCTGACGTAAGAGGTGAATCTGATGTAAGGGGAATCTCTGATGTGGACCCTGATGTAAGGAGGATTTATGATGTGGTCCCTGATGTAAGGAGGGACCCTGATGTAGACCCTCATGTAAGGGGGGACCCTGATGTGGACCCTGATGTAAGGGGGAGCTCTGATGTGGACTCTGATTTAAGGGGGGGACCCTGATGTAAGGGGGAGGGGTCTCTGATAGGGATCCTCATGTAAGGGGGTCTTTAATGGAAACCCTCATGTAAGTTCAGGACTCTGATGTAAGGAGGATCTGATGAGGACACTAATGGGGATATTTTTCGGCCCAGGAATATTTGTAAGATATATGATTTTGCCCTTGCTCTGAAAAGTCTGGTGACCCTTGACCTAAACCAAGGAAATTTTACAACATCAGTTATTTTTTTGTAACTGTAATCTCCTTGTCAGGCGCTCCTTATGGATCCATGCTCCTACTTCAGCTTCTGGTCGGGGAGGGTGGGATGCGTGTTCTTTAGTGGTCACATGACGTCATCACGCCTGCAATGCTGTCCCTCGTCTGACTGTTATCAGTACATATGTCCCATGCGCAACTCATGTCCGCCATACATTGGTTGGTTGGATGTTGGCTCACACGCAATATGGTCACATGACCACCCTGTTCCCTAGTCCTACAATAATAAGGTACATGTGTGCAACATGACAGGGTCCACAGGACCCCACAGGGCGCAGGAGACACCCCAGAACAGGAAAGTGGGAGCAGCAATCAGGGAACCGACAGCATACAAGATTGTTAAAGACATCCACAGTTGATTTTTTTTTTTTTATTATGATTTATTAAAATTAAAATGTCTCTAAAACAAACAAAATGAATGAATTTCTTTCTCCTTCTGTAGGTTAAAACTCACGAGCGTAGATATCTCCGATTCAAGCCTTGCCTATTCCCCGGACACTGGAATTGATGTGTCTGTCTCTCAAGGACAGTTTCAGATCGTTGGACACATAGAAATATACACAAAGCTGTTGTGAGTGTCTCATATTTGTGGCAAAATGATTACAAATTCAAAGAAAATAATTTTTAATGATTTTCCTATGCAGAATGCTCCAGTGTGTCCTGAACGAGAGACAACATCAAAATAAACAAGCTGCATGTTATTTCATCCTAGTGCATCCCACTGTTGCTCTGTGTGTGACACGCCTCATTCTTCTCATTTTTCTGGCTGAGATCCTGTTACAATGTATCAGTGCTGACAGCATGGCTAACAAGACGTGAGCCCAGGAACTGTGCGTGGGAAAATAGTGAAAATACAGGAATAGGGGCGGACTGACAACTCATGGGGCCCCAAGGCAATAAGGATTCATGGGGCCCCTATGTCCTTGCCCACACTCAAATCACACCCAAAAAAGCCTATGAAAGGTACCAGGGACATCTCATGGGGCCCCCTACTGACCCCGGGCCCTCGGGCAGTGCCCGAGTTCCCCAATGGTCAGTCCACCCTTGTACAGGAACCACCTCTCCAGCTATGATCTTATACCCTGCCACTCTGACTACAATCTTAACAACCCGTTCAATCCATATATACAAAGAAACCAAAAGAAATACGTTCAGAAATGAAGTTATGTGTCATAAAATGGAATGACGCCGGGAAAAAGTATTGAACACATGAAGAAAGGGAAGTGCAAAAAGGCCTGGATAGCCAAGACACCAGCTGAAATCTATCAGTAATTAGAAAACCATCCTGCCTCTTGTCAGTGCAAATTTATATCCGCTGGTTCAGTCTCAACTGATGGCCTATAAATAGTTGCCTCCAGGGGCGGACTGACCATTCGAGCACTTGGGCTCTGCCCGAGGGCCCGGGGTCAGTAGGGGGCCCCATGAAATGCCCCTGGTACCTATTATAGGGTTTTTTGGGTATGCTTTGAGTGTGGGCAAGGACACAGGGGCCCCATAAGTTGTCAGTCCGCCCCTGGTTGCCTCATTACCAAGGTGTCACACAAGAAACATCTCATGATGGGTAAAAGCAAATAGCTCTCTCAACCTTATTGTTGCAAAACATACTGATGGCATTGGTTACAGAAGGATTTCTAAACTTCTGAATGTTCCAGTGAGCACTGTTGGGGCCATACACTGGCCACGACTAGGTGCTTCTCGCCAGATTTCTGAAAGAGTGAAAAGAATTATCAGAAGAGCCAAGGACCACTTGTGAAGAGCTTCAGAAAGACCTGGAATTAGCAGGTATAATTGTTTCAAAGAAAATAATAAGTAATGCACTCAACCGCCATGGCCTGTATGCACGTCATCACGCAAGACTCTATTGCTGAAGAAAAAGCATGTTGAAGCTCGTTTAATATTTGCTGCATAGCATTTAGGCAAGCCTGTGAAATACTGGGAGAATATAGTCTGGTCAGATTATAACATAATTGAACTCTTTGGATGTCATAATACACATCATGTATGGAGGTCAAATGTTACTGCACATCATCCCAAAAACACCATACCAACTGTGAAACATAGCGGTGGGAAAATCATGGTGTGGGGCTGTTTTCCAGCATACGGTACTGGCAAACTTCATTTCATTGAAAGAAGCATGAATGGAAAAATGGACCAAGACATCCTTGATGAAAATCTGCTGCCATCTACCAAAAAAATACGTTCAGAAATGAAGTTATGTGTAATAACATGGAATGACGCCGGGAAAAAGTATTGAACACGCTAACTGAAATCTATTTAATACTTCATACAAAATCCTTTGCTGGTAATGACGGCTTCCTGTATGGAGAAACTAGTTGTGTGCATTGCTCAGGTGGGAGTTTGATGATGAAACGAATTTTGATGATGAAATGAAGGCGGGCATTTCAGCAAGACAACGATCCCAAACACAAAGCCAAGGAAACGCTCTGTTGGTTTCAAAGAAAGAAAATAAAGCTGCTAGAATGGCCCAGCCAATCACACGACTTGAATCCAATAGAAAATCTGTGGAAAGAACTAAAGATCAGAGCTCATAGAAGAAGCCCACGGAACCTTCAAGATTTGAAGACTGTGTGTGGAAGAATGGGCCACAATCACACATGAGCAGGGGCGGACTGACCATTTAGGAATTTGGGCACTGCCCGAGGGCCCGGGGTCAGTAGGGGGCCCCATGAAATGCCCCTGGTACCCTTCTTAGGCTTTTTTGAGTTTGGGCAAGGACACAGAGGCCCCATGATCCCCTATTGCCCGGGGGCCCCATGAGTTGTCAGTCTGACCCTGCACCTGAGCAATGCATGCGACTCGTTCCTCCACATATCTTGAAGCCATCATTACCAACCAGGGGCGGACTGACAACTCATGGGGCCCCCGGGCAATAGGGGATCATGGGGCCCCTGTGCCCTTGCCTAAACTCAAAAAAGCCTATGAAAAAGGTACCAGGGGCATCTCATGGGGTCCCCTACTGACCCCGGGCCCTCGGGCCCGAGTTTCCAAATAGTCAGTCCGCCCCTGTTACCAACAAAGGTTTTTTTACAAAGTATTAAATAAATTTCAGCTAGTGTGTTCAATACTTTTTCCCGGCGTCATTCCATCTTATTACACATAACTTAATTTCTGAACATATTTGTTTTGGTTTCTTTGTATGTACGGATTGCACGGGTTGTGACCGACATTAACATTTCATGTCAATAGCACCTTTAGAAATATATTTACTGAGAAAAACATTGATGTGTTCAATACTTGCTGTTCTGTCTCTCCAATCTAAGCATTGAAAGTGTGATCTCTGTAACTTCCAGTTGTGATGAGATAGCGATAACTCCAATCTTAGTTGAATATCACAGGCAGTGACTCAATCCAGACGACACCTTGTAGATCTTGTGAAGTTTATTCCATAAACTGAGAGAATCTTACAACAATGAACATCGGATAGGTCAAAGGATCATAATGTGATCTGCTTCATGACATGAGGCTAGAAGCTGAAATGCATTACTGGGAAAAGGGGTGGGGCTATCTATACAACATGAACTAAACCAAAGGAAAGGGAGGAGCAAAGACAAAATATAGAGAACACTTAAAGGCAGATGACAGTCATGTGAAAGATGACACTTATGCAGGCCGTAGACGGTTTGAAAACCGGCCATTTTTTTTAGAAAAAAAAAAAAAATGAAAAATCGGTTGTTCGATTGGCCAACGTTACCACCAACAGTAAACAAAAATCGGCTGATTTTCCTCCCGTCTACGGCCTGCATTTAATTACTTCTGTCCCTGCAGAGAGCTCCGCTATTATATTTGATATGAAAAAGTATTGCTGTTGCAACAATGTATCCGTTTGTATCCATTTCAGATACAGATGTGTTTATTTGGATACAAATGGATACATTGTTGCAACCGCAAGACTTTTCATATAAAATATAATAGCGGACTGGAATTCTCCTTTTTTTCTTCTTTTTCTTCTTCTATGTTTTCTTCTTCTTTTTCTTCTTCTGCTTCTTCTTTTTCTTCTTTCTTTTTCTTCTTCTTTTTCTTCTTCTTCTGCTTTTTCTTCTTTCTTTTTCTTCTTCTTCTTTTTCTTCTGCTTCTTCTTCTTCTTCTGCTTCTTTTTCTTTCTTTTCTTCTTCTGCTTCTTCTTTTTCTTCTTCTTGCAGGTCACGGCTCATGCGCAGATTTTTTATCGGTGCCCATCATTGCCGGGAAAATTGGCTGATTGGCAAAATCTGCCAATTTTTTCCCAACTTTACCGATAAAAAAAAGTGCCAAAACCCTGAAAAACGGCCAACCAATTAACCAACTAACGGTGCAAAAATCGGGCGATTTTTTTTTTTTTTTTTGGCCAAAACATCGGCCAATTTTCAACCCGTCAATGGCCGGCATTACTGTGTACTGTACATGTGTTACCATTGGTGGTTTTATCTTCGGTTTGAGAACTGAATTGACATGAAATGAACCGATTTCTTTGTTGTGCTCTCAGTAAGGGGTCTTCCCGGATGAGGTTGTCGGTGCGGGATTTTTCCATGGTTGGATCTGTTGGGATAACCTGTGATGACCTAGGCCATGGCGCAGTGTGGAATGCCGGCTGTCAATCCAATGTTGGCCATTTGGATCTCTCGTTCTCTGGAGGATCTGGGTGAGTGACTGATACCCCTTGGGATGTAAAAGAACCCAATGTAAGACAATGGGGTAAAAAAGGTGCAATGGGTGGGATCGGTTGGTGTGGACAATGCAGGAACGTGCGGAACATGCAGTGTAAACCAGGGGCGGACTGACCATTCGTGCGCTCAGGCACTGCCCGAGGGCCCGGGGTCGGTAGAGCCCCATGAGATGCCCCTAGTTCCTTTCATAGGCTTTTTTGGGTGTGGTTTGAGTGTGGGTGAGGACACAGGGGCCCCATAATCCCCTATTGCCCAGGGGCCCCATGAGTTGTCAGTCCGCCTCTGGTGTAAACAGACTTGATTCCAGACAAACATCCAGAAATATTAATTGTCCTGGAAAAATTAGCATTGCTGTTCCTGGTATGTCAGGGTGCCTAGGCACTTCAGTCAGCCTATGAATGAAAGTGAAAGTAGACTTGAATTTTAAAAAAGTAATGATTTGCTTAGCTATAGGAAACATCCAGAAAATGGAATTGTGCCTGAACAGTATCTTATTGTCTGGGAGTCCTCAAAATTAGCAGAGTTCTTTCTGTAGGTGCCTAGGCACTTCAGCCAACCCATGAATGAAAGTGAAAGTAGACTTGAATTTTAAAAAGTAACAATTTGCTTAGCTATAGGGAACATCCAAAAATATTAATTGTGATTGAACAATATCTTTTTGTCTGGGAGTTTTCCTGAAAACAATAGCAGTGCTTTTCCTGTTATGTGAGGGTGCCTAGGCACTTCGGTCAACCTATGAATGAAAGTGAAAGTGCACATGAATTTAAAAAAAAAGAAAAGATTTGCTATGCTATAGGGCACATCTAGAATTATTAATTGTGCCTGAACAGTGGCTTTTTGTCTGGGAGAAGTCCTGGAAACAATAGCAGCGCTCTTCCTGGTATGTCAGGGTGCCTAGGCACTTCGGTCAACCTGTCAATGACACTGAAAGTAGACTTGAATTTAAAAAAATAATTAATTTGCTTAGATATAAGGAATATCCAAAAATATTAATTGTGATTGAACAGCCTGGGAACTTTCCTGAAAACAATAGCAGTGCTCCTCCTGGTATGTGAGAGTGTCTAGGCACTTCAGTCAACCTAGGAATGAAAGTGAAAAAATCTAAAGAATATATTTTAAAAGAATATATTTTTAAAAATATATATTTTTTACATATATTCTTCAGATTCATTTTTACATATATTTGTAAATGCATTCCAGAAATGTAGATTTGTATTTTTAACCACTTCCCGTCCAGCCCATGTATATAAACGGACGGACGGTGGCAGTGCAGGGTTGGGTGGCGGTTTATAAACGGCCTCCCCACACCCTGCTTGTGCGCGCTCCCTGGGAGCGCGCAGCACCGCGATCCGGTGCCCACTGTGTCCTCCGGACACAGTGAAACACCGATCGTCGGACGGGATCTCTGTATGAGGTCCCGATCATGTGATCACTGATTGGCCAATCAGTGATCACATGCAAAGTAGTAAGCAATGATGTCACTTGTGACATCATTGCTTACTACGTGTGTAATCTGTGAATGATCATAGAGGTCACATGGTACAGGGCTATTCACAACAGCCTTGTACCATGTGACAAGCTGTGACCAATCACAGCTCACTCAGTACTTCTCAATGACTGCAAGAATGCAGACAGAGAGAAAGAAATGATTGCTTTTACATCCTATATGGGTATAAAAGCAATCAGTGTAAAAAATCTTCATCATACTCCACAAGTAGTACAGTGTCACCATGGCGACACTGTACTGCTAGAGTGACAGTATGTAAAAAAATAAAAATAAAAAATAATAATAAAAAAAATGTTTAAAAATTATAATTTTTGGTTATAAACTCATTTGGATTTTTTTTTTTTTTTACTAAAAAGATAACGGAATAAAGTTTGGCCAAGATTTATGATGAAATATTATTTATTTGTAAAATTTTATAAAAAAAACACTTTTTTTCAAAATTTTTTGACTTTTTCATTTACATAGCAAAAAAAATAAAAATCCCAGCAGTGAATAAATACCACCATAATAAAGCTTTATCTGTCTCAAAAAAATGGTAAAAAATTAATTTGGGTACAGTGTTGCATGACCGCACAATTGTCATTCAAAGTGTGATAGCGCTGATAGCTGAAAATTAGCCTGGACAGGAAGGGGGTAAAAGTGTCCAGACAGGAAGGGGGTGAAAGTGTCCGGACTGGAAGGGGATGAAAGTGTCCGGACTGGAAGGGGGAGAAAGTGTCCGGACTGGAAGGGGGTGAAAGTGTCCGGACTGGAACGGGGGGAAAGTGTCCGGACAGGAAGGGGGTGAAAGTGTCCGGACTGGAAGGGGGGGAAAGTGTCTGGACTGGAAGGGGGGGGGGGAAGTGTCTGGACTGGAAGGGGGAGAAAGTGTCTGGACTGGAAGGGGGGGAAAGTGTCCGGACTGGAAGTGGTTAAAAATATTTTTCATATATATTGTAATAAAAACGCATTTCAACATACAGTGTGTGTATTATATATATATATATATAGATAGATAGATATTCATTTATATTTATTTAAATATATTTTGAAATATGTTGCATGTGGCCAAAATTGTAGCATTTCAAATATATGTCAATATGTTTGGGAAGAATATTTTTAAAATATATTTTTCTTCCATATGGGAACTACAGAGAGTGTCAGGGACTAAGAAGCACATCGGTGTAGGAAGATAGCCAGGCAACAAGTAGTTGTTAGAAGGAGGACAACAATAGAAGCCTTCATAGCTTGGATGAATTTCCTTTATATGAAGATATTCCCATTATTTGTTATATGATGGATTTTCATTGACGGCTCATGGTGCGGTTTATTTTCTTACAGATGGATCTTTAGAATGTTTAAACATGCCATGATAGGACCCATCCGTTCCGCCATCGGTTCCCAGGTATGTGCTGATGTGGAAGGTCCACCATGGTATTCCATGGTCAGTCTTGCAATGCAAGTGTTGCATTTTTAATACCAAGGCATGGCGTGTACTTGTTTCTTTTTATCTAGATCTGTCCCTTGTTTGAAAACGCTGTGCAAAAGATGGAGAAAAGATTGAGCACTCTCCCAGGTAATTGGATAGGTCTTCCTCGGAGGGGAGAACAATGTCTACAGCCAGGCTGGACTGTCCATTGTCTGCAGAGGCAACACAACATTTGGCACCCTAATCCGTTCCTAACATCTCATCGTTGTCTGGATGTGTATCTTCCAGAACTTTCAGTTTAAATGAGATAAATACATTCCAGGTGCATTGAAACACAAATTATTTTGTTCAAATTCTTGTAGTTAGTTTTCTTTAGAAAAGCAGCCATAGCCTGAGTAGAAAGGGCCGTCCTATGCCAGCATACTGCAGAGGAGGACCCTTGTTCTCTTTGTGAAAGCAGTGGTGTTTTTGCAGAGGTCTACCATGCTCTCAGCTGAGTCAGAACCAGGGGCGGACTGACCATTTGGAAACTTAGGCACTGCCCGAGGGCCCGGTGTCAGTAGGGGGCCCCATGTGATGCCCTCTTACCTTTTTCATAGGCTTTTTTGAGTTTCGGCAAGGACACAGGGGCCCCATGATCCCCTATTGCCCGGGGGCCCCATGAGTTGTCAGTCCTCCCCTGGTCAGAACTAGAGCTCTCCAATCAGCAGGGAACTTAAACTTTACCAATTGCCTCAGTCGGGCACATCAGACCCATGCGGAGAGACCACTGCTTCCACACAGAGAACATCAGCTTGTTCTGCCAATTCTTCAAAGTGATAGTCAAATATCAAATGCCACTACCTACACTGTTACAGTCAGGGGCGGACTGACCATTCGAGCACTCGGGCACTGCCTGAGGGCCCGGGGTCAGTAGGGGGCCCCATGAAATGCCCCTGGTACCTTTTTATAGGCTTTTTTTGGGTGTGCTTTGAGTGTGGGCAAGGACACAGGGGCCCCATGATCCCCTATTGCCCGGGGGCCCCATGAGTTCTCAGTCCACTCCTGGTTACAGTCAACCACTGATCCACTAATTGATGGAAGAGGGGGTGGTTTCAGTAAATTCCCTCCATCTAATCCAGGGCTGGCCATTGATTGATCAGGTTCACCTGAGCTGCATTTTATCTGTTCATAATTATTGCCTTATTATTTTGAGAAGGGAAACGTTCGTCCGGCTGTGGGCATCCTTTGCAATGTGTAAAGCAGAACGTGAAATCGATATAAATTAATGAAATCTTCAAATCATTATTACATTATTAAATGTACGTTTTAGTGTAAGCAGTGTAGCACCTGAATCCAACCTGGAATGTGAGACCAAGAAGCAGCACAAGTAGCCAATCAATTCATGTGCTGATAGGAGGAGAGAGCAGAGTGACAGAGAGATGAGCTAATCACTATCACTGTGCTACTTCTTTCACTGTCCAGTCTAGAGATGGGAAGGCCTGGAAAAAAAAATTGAAAAATTGGGAACATTTTTTTTTTCTTGAAAGCCATTTTATGGGGATTTTTTTCCAGCATAATTGGAAAAAATCAGTGTGGAATATGTTCTTTTACAATAATAAATAGTATATCTTTTGCACGGTATTCAAACTATATAACATGAAGACTTCAATTAAATATTTCTAATGAAAGATTTCTGAGACTTTATGAAAAGTCTTAAATTATTGCAAGTTCTTTCAGCTGAAGACCAGCAAATCCTGGAATACAGTTCAAGTAACACTGTACTTCTCAATGTAGTTAACAGACAAGAGAAATATGGATTTCTGCCACTAGGGGATACCAGGGGGGAAAGTCTCCAGTTTAGTTTTGCGTGGGGGCTCCATCTTGTACCTCCTACAGTTGGGTGATTGTTGGGATACAGTAGATCAGGGGTCTCCAAACTTTCTGAAAAAAGGGCTTCAGACTTTACGAGGGCCGGACTGCGGCCAGTGTGAGTAGAAAAGGTCCCGACGTAAGTGGGGAAAAAATAATGCCCCTTTGTTTGGTGTCAGTGGGAGGACTTCTGCCCCATCATTGACGTCATTGTACCCTATCAGGGGCGGACTGACAACTCATGGGGCCCCCGGGCAATAGTGGATCATGTTCCCCCTGTGTCCTTGCCCAAACTCAAACTAGCCTATCAAAAAAGTACCAGGGGCATCTCATGGGGCCCCCTACAGACCCCAGGTCCTCAGGCAGTGCCCGAGTTTCCAAATGGTCAGTCCGCCCCTGTACCCTATCATTTGTGTCACTGGGAGGAATTGCGCCTTACCATTGGTGTCATTGGAAGGAGTTGGGCCCCCTTCATTGGTGTAAGTGGGGGGAATTATACCCAATTGGTATCAGTGGATGAAATAGTGCCCCAAGGGCCAGATAAAAGCAAGTAAAGGGCCGCATCTGGTCCCCGGGCCGCAGTTTGGAGACCACTGCAGTAGATGGTAGTTTCTGTCCTTCTGGATGGAAGCTGAATTTTGCACTAAAGTCTGGTTTTGTTTTTCATTTTTGTTATTCGTCTTTATCTCGTTATTTTTGGTTGGAGCTCTGCTTTTAAAACCAGTGGATGAAGATGTGATCCTGGTGAAATGGAAGGCACCACTTCAGCACCATGACTGTCTAGTAAACATCTAGGCTGGACAGGCCTACGTACTGGTTGACTCCCATTATGACCAGTACCCCTTGAATTATGATGCACAGAAACAAATGTAGCGATTCTTTGTATTTTGCAGTCTCCCTACCGGTGGATTCCGTGTCTGATGTGGAAATCGATCTGGTTGAACCTCCGCTCATTACAAGCAAACGTTTTGATCTTCTTGTGAAGGTGACTGTGATGGAGAAGAAGGCAGGGTGACCAGTTTAAAAATATGGGGCTCACCAGATTTAAAGAGACTCAGATCCAATCATTTCAACAGAATTCCACCCATATGATTATGTTTTCAGCATGTTATGTACGTGTAAAAGTCTCTGTTATGTGGACATCCAAAAGCCCTGAGACTGGTGCTAGGTGCCGCCATCTTGGATGTGATGTCAGCACCCCAACAGACTCAAGCGACTTGCTATAGTAATCCCCTTTAATTTCCTTCCTGCAGCTATATAAAAAGAAATGAAGTGAAAGGGAGGGGAGGGGAGGGAGGAGCTGGGTCAGCACATACACCGATTAAACACTCCCATTACAGGAGAAAGGTCTGACATAAATGGAGGGAGGGGACTGTGCAAGGGGCTGACCCTTCCTGCAATAGTCAAATATTAATAAAAAAATTCAAAGGCACATGTAAGTAAGAATTAAAATAACTGGTTTCTTTGTAAATTTTTACTGCGTTTGGTGACAGGGTCTCTTTAACTGTCTTTCTTACACCCCTCAGGCGGACTTTGTCGCTCATTCACATTACGTGATGCCCTATAAGCCGGAGAAGCTGGTGCTGCCAGATATTGACTCGCGCATGTTGCTCCTTGCTCTCTCACAGTTCTCCGCCAACTCAGCCGGGTTTGTACACTACAAAGCTGGATTCCTAAAGTGCAATATCACCGATGACACGGTGAGCAGACCCATATATTTATATTAAAAAAGAGCATATGCTGGGACTTCCCCTGTCCTGCCATGGAGTCGTAATCGGTTTTGAGTTGGTTGCTATCACATACCTGGTGGTGGAGGCCAATGGAGAGAGGGCTTCCCTTGTGCCTAAGTTCCGGACTCCCCTGAGAGTGGGGCAGCGGGAATCAGGCCCAAAGTTGCACAGGTCGCCTGTAGGAGTGCTGGTTGGTGGTCCATTCAGAAGCACAGCTGGTGCACGGAGATAGGTCTGCAGACAGGAGGCATCTGTGCGAGGTATGCAAGCCCTTCCGGGATTTAGATGTTTACTGGGTAGTCGGTTCAAGCCAAGGTCAGGTACCAGGTGGGAATCAGAGCAGATGTAGCCAGATGGGATAGCCTAGGTCAGTGATGGCGAACCTTTTTGAGCCCGAGTGCCCAAAACTGCAACACAAACCAACTTTTTTATTTCAAAGTGCCAACACTGCAATTAACCACTTGCCTACCTGGACGCATTGACAGACGGCACTGATCGGTGGCACTGCTGGACATCATTGATGGGTGGCACTGATGGCAGCACTGATGGGCGACACTGCTGGGCACTGACAGGTGGCACTGCTGGGCAGCACTGACAGGTGGCACTGCTGGGCAGCGCTGACAGGCGACACTGCTGGGCACTGATGGGTGACACTGCTGGGCACTGATGGATGACACTGCTGGGCATCATTGATGGGTGGCACTGATGGGCAGCACTGATGGGCGACACTGCTGGGCACTGACAGGTGGCACTGCTGGGCAGCACTGACAGGTGGCACTGCTGGGCAGCACTGACAGGTGGCACTGCTGGGCAGCACTGACAGGCGACACTGCTGGGCACTGATGGGTGACACTGCTGGGCACTGATGGATGACACTGCTGGGCATCATTGATGGGTGGCACTGATGGGCAGCACTGATGGGCGACACTGCTGGGCACTGACAGGCGACACTGCTGGGCACTGATGGATGACACTGCAAGCAATCTCACCTCTGGCAGCGTCGGTGTGGCTTCCAACCCAGCAGCTCATTCCCATCCACGCTGAACACGTTGCCCCTGGCCCTGGAGCAGTGTGGGAGCCTCTTCCTCTCTTCCGCGCCCATCCCCGGGTACATCACCCCTGGTGCCAGAGCCGCATTGGAGCCGTTTCCTCTCGTCCACGCCCACCCTGGCCCCAGAGACATGTGGGAAATGTAGTTTGATGGGGATCCAGTGTGGACGAGATCTGGATGGCCGGTCCATACGCGCTCATCATCCTCTTCTTCCTGGCGTGCCCACTGAGATGGCTCTGCGTGCCAGCTCTGGCACGCGTGCCATAGGTTCGCCATCACTGGCCTAGGTCATACACAGAGAAGCAAGAGAGAGAGAGTATCCATAAGCCAGGCCGAGGTCAGATCAGGGGTAGATCAGAGTAGACTGGTCCATGAGCAAGCCGAGTCAGTAACAGGAAATCACAAGTCAGAATCACAGGAAACAGGAACAGGGCACGGGGAGCTAGAGATCATCCAGCAACTTGAGGAAGTGATGAGCCTCCTTATAAAGGCCGTCTGGCACCAGAATGAGGCTGATGTGTACTTCTGCGGCCATGCAGAGTACTGGCATAAATGCCAGATCTTCCAGAACTTCTGCCGTGGACAGGTCACCTGTCTGTCAGGGGCAGTGAATATCGGTGGGGAAAGGTTCCGGATGAGTAGGGACATGCTATCGTTCCTAGGAATCCTCCCCATTTGGCTCAGACTGGCCAGACTGCATTCCACCCCTGGAGACAGACGCTGTCGGTGCCTCAGAACCTGCTGCATGGTACAGGAGAGTTTATTGCCACTGCACAGGTACTGTAACATCATCCTCTGCAGCAAGCTTCATTTGGAAACCTCCTATATTTAGTCATGTGGAATAGAGATCGCATGACTGAGCACAGACAATGCCTAGGAAATCGTCATTGCATGAGTGGTTTTACTAGAAAAATATCAGCTCAGGCTGCCTGTAGTCAGGTGCAGTCTCTTTTCTCCACTGCAGGTGGCGCTCAACCTGCAGTGGCTTTGCAGCGGAAGCCAGGGGAAACTTAGTCCTCTATGGTTTCCTGGGTCAATAGGAAGTGATCCAGATGGATGGTGCTGTCCCATGTGACTCTGGTGGCCATCTTGGGTCAGGCAGAGTCTATTTAGGACTCTGGTTCTCGGGCTTGGTGTTTATTTTATGAGTGGACAGCATAGGAACATGTCACCTGTCTGTCAGGGGCAGTGAATATCAGTAGGGAAAGGTTCCAGATGAGTAGGGACATGCTATCTTTCCTAGGAATCCTCCCCACTTGGCTCGGACTGGCCAGACCGCATTCCATCCCCAGAGACAGACACTGTCGGTGCATCAGAACCTGCTGCATGGTACAGGAGAGTTTATTGCCACTGCACCTACCAACATAGCCCCATAAGTGTGACCCAGCTACAGTACAACTGCTCGACCCCTATCCCTGTACTTTTATATTAGATGTTTGAATGTATGTTGCGTGTTCGTAGCTGTAGTATACATGCACCATGTAGTATAGCCCCCTGCCTATAACTGCAGCCAACCAACCTATTGTAGATTGACCTATACATAGCCAAGAGGAGTTGGAATAACTGCTAGTGTGGGTGCACTAGAAACAATGACATTTTGCTTGGTATTGATGGAGTTTTGTTGCATGGTCCTCCACTGTAGTGCAGTACCAGATCCACAGCCCTGCCTTGTATTGTGATTTTATGGATACCGGCAACCAACTGAATGGTTATTATGATAAAAACATGAAAAATACTTTTGTGCTTATTTTAGATTCCAAAGATCTTCCCGAAACTGCTAAATATAGGAAGTTTAAGAATCTTTGCACCAGAGGTAAGAACCTTGGAAACTGCACTATGGAGTCAGACATTGGGTGAAATTGTAAGTGCTTCTGTACTGTTGCATAGATTGTTAGGGTTAGGTTGGGTTTATACCAGGGGTGGGCAACTGTGGCCCTCCAGCTGTTGTAGAACTACAAGTCCCATGAGGCATTGCAAAACTGACAGCTACAAGCATGACTCCCAAAGGCAGAGGCTCCACCTCTGCCACCCCCCTCTGCCTCTCCCTCCACTGGCTCCCGATTGCCCAACGTATCAAATTTAAACTTCTAACCCTGACCTACAAAGCCGTTCACAACACTGCCCCTGACTACCTCACCAACCTGATCCCCAAGTACCGCCCTACCCGTACCCTTCGCTCCTCACAGGACCTCCTTCTATCCTGCTCCCTGGTCTCCTCCTCCCATGCACGACTGCAAGACTTCTCCAGGTCCTCCCCC
Source organism: Staurois parvus (assembly GCF_062004578.1). Lineage (NCBI taxonomy): Eukaryota > Metazoa > Chordata > Amphibia > Anura > Ranidae > Staurois > Staurois parvus. The sequence continues at coordinate 423,222 of NW_028319010.1, forward strand.
ATCCTCTGGAACTCTCTGCCCCAATCCATCAGACTGTCGCCTTCCCTCCTCACATTCAGGCGCTCCCTCAAAACCCATCTCTTCAGGGAAGCCTACCTCACCCTCACCTAACGGCCATTCTCCCTCATTCCTCCCACCACTTCATTCCCCTCAGCCACTTCCTACTGTACCACTAACCCCTCCCTCCTAGATTGCAAGCTCGAAAGAGTAGGGCCCTCTTACCCCTCGTACGTTGTTTGTTATCATTGTACTGTGCCATGTATTGTCCCCCCCTATTGTACAGCGCTGAGCAAACCCTTTGGCGCTATATAAACTCGATGTAATAAGAATAATAATAATAATGATGGGACTTGTAGTTCACCAAGAGCTGGAAGACCACAGTTGCCCACCCCTGGTTTCTACAATAGATTTGTTTTCTAGTTCCAGCTGTCTCTAATATTTCATACTGCGCACAATTAAGCCGGTCATAGATGGTGTGCAATTCAGCAAGAACCAGCTGCATTTGGATCCACTATGGCAGGCTGGTTGTACTGAAGACAATCTATGGATCGACCAATATAACCAGCCTTTTTTTGAGCGATCATTGCTGGTAGCTAGAGCCTCCAACAGTGATCATTGTATTGTGATGGTGAAGAAGGCTTCCTGAGCTCCTTGCCGGCAGAACACAATAGCGCTGTGGGAGGGATTCCCCCATCAACACAGTCAGTGCAATCGAGCCATTTTCTTTCCTTCAGCCCGTGGTTGACGGAAAGAAAATTGCACAACATAAGGCTAGTCTTACCATTTTTAAAATGCATTTGTGCACTGCTTGGTGTTTAGGTTCTTGAATGATCAGATCTTGGCGAGATCTCCCATTACCTGGGAAAATGTCACCAGCACACCGAGGATCACCAATATGTGTCCAAAAGGTTTAATAAACAATCACAGAGTTACAGCAAGGCAACGTTTCATCAGCCATGTAACCTGATGAAGGGGTCCTGTGAGTCTCCAAAACGTTGGCTTGCTGTAACTATGTGATCGTTTATTAAACCTTTTGGACCCATATTGGTGATCCTCGGTGTGCCGGTGACATTCTCCCTCGCTGATTCTGTTCGGTTCCAGCCGACAGTCGCTGCAGCACCCACTTATACACACAGCCATTTTTAATGCAGGAACGTGTGCGTTTGGATTGTACACTTGTATCTCCCATTACCTGTCACTGTTGCAATTTAATTCATTTGCAATGACCTCAGTTAAACTGAATATATAGGTAAATCAAACATCTTTATACAGTACTAGCAAAAAATACACACAATTAAAAACTACATTTTTTACCTAACAACAGATTGTTGTAGAAAATTGCAGTCTCAGATCTCGTTCTCATGTTCCATCCATCTCACCAGGGAGCCCCAACCTGCAGACAGCTCACATTGTGGGCTGTTGAGTTTTGGTGGTCATGGTGGAGTTTCTCCCATCCAAGATCTTCTGACCATCAGTACATTTGAGTTGATTAAATGCTAAAAAAATGGGTGAGTCAACAGCTTCCACTCAGTCTTCCAAAGTATTCACTGAGCTCTATGTGAGTTCTATTTTTGGTTTGATCTTATTATCTTTATATGAAGATTAGATATTAATCTAGATTTGTAGAATATGTTTCAGTGAGATATGTAAATGTTGACATGTGTAATGGTATTGTTGTCTTTCAGCTACCTTCTCGGTACCCAGATTCAACGCCACTGCTGCTCCAGGTCTCGGCACGCTCGGCTCCCACAGTGACCTGCCTGCTTGACTCACTAACAGTGCAAGCTTCTATGGACATTGAGGTCTTTGCCATGTATCAAAACCAGCCATTGATTTCCCTAATGCTATTACAAGCTGTAAGTTTCAGAAAGGGGTGGTGTAGAGAAAATACTTGAACAAAAATCTGCATTGTGTCTGAAAAGAAGGAGGGTCACAAAGGAGATAGCTGGAAAAGGTAAGGGAAGTGTACTGAGAAGGGAGTTAGAGAAGTGTATGGGGAAAGAATATGGGGGCATGTATGGAGAAGAAGGTAAGGGGCGTGTATGGAGAAGAAGGTAAGGGACATGTATGGAGAAGAAGGTAAGGGACCTGTATGGAGAAGAAGGTAAGGGACCTGTATGGAGAAGAAGGTAAGGGACCTGTATGAGAAGAAGGTAAGGGACCTGTATGAGAAGAAGGTTAGAGAAGTGTATGAGAAGAAGGTTAGGGAAGTGTATGGAGAAGAAGGTTGGGGGCGTATATGGAGAAGAAGGTAAGGGACATGTATGGAGAAGAAGGCAAGGGACCTGTATGAGAAGAAGGTTAGAGAAGTGTATGAGAAGAAGGTTTGAGAAGTGTATGAGAAGAAGGTTTGAGAAGTGTATGAGAAGAAGGTTTGAGAAGTGTATGAGAAGAAGGTTAGGGAAGTGTATGGAGAAGAAGGTAAGGGACATGTATGGAGAGGAAGGCAAGGGACCTGTATGAGAAGAAGGTTAGAGAAGTGTATGAGAAGAAGGTTTGAGAAGTGTATGAGAAGAAGGTTTGAGAAGTGTATGAGAAGAAGGTTTGAGAAGTGTATGAGATGAAGTTTAGAGAAGTGCATGGAGAAAGAGTTTGGGGGCGTGTATGGAGAAGAAGGTAAGGGACATGTATGGAGAAGAAGGTAAGGGACCTGTATGAGAAGAAGGTAAGGGACCTGTATGAGAAGAAGGTTAGAGAAGTGTATGAGAAGAAGGTTAGGGAAGTGTATGGAGAAGAAGGTTGGGGGCGTATATGGAGAAGAAGGTAAGGGACATGTATGGAGAAGAAGGTAAGGGACATGTATGGAGAAGAAGGCAAGGGAACCTGTATGAGAAGAAGGTTAGAGAAGTGTATGAGAAGAAGGTTTGAGAAGTGTATGAGAAGAAGGTTTGAGAAGTGTATGAGAAGAAGGTTTGAGAAGTGTATGAGAAGAAGGTTAGGGAAGTGTATGGAGAAGAAGGTAAGGGACATGTATGGAGAGGAAGGCAAGGGACCTGTATGAGAAGAAGGTTAGAGAAGTGTATGAGAAGAAGGTTTGAGAAGTGTATGAGAAGAAGGTTTGAGAAGTGTATGAGAAGAAGGTTTGAGAAGTGTAGGAGAAGAAGTTTAGAGAAGTGCATGGAGAAAGAGTTTGGGGGCGTGTATGGAGAAGAAGGTAAGGGACATGTATGGAGAAGAAGGTAAGGGACCTGTATGAGAAGAAGGTTAGGGAAGTGTATGGAGAAGAAGGTTGGGGGCATGTATGGAATAGAAGGTTGGGGACGTGTATGGAGAAGTAGGTTGGGGGCGTGTATGGAGAAGAAGGTTGGGGGCGTGTATGGAGAAGAAGGTAAGGGACATGTATGGAGAAGAAGGTTAGAGAAGTGTATGAATAAGGAGATTAGGGAGGTGTACAGAGAAGAAGGTCATGGAAGTGTATGGAAATTTAGTGAAATGTACAGAGAAGGAGGTTAGGGACGTGCCTGGAGAAGAAGGTTAGAGAAGTGTATGGAGAAGAAGGTTAGAGAAGTGTATGGAGAAGAAGGTTAGAGAAGTGTATGGAGAAGAAGGTTAGAGAACTGTATGGAGAAGAAGGTGTTAGAGAAGTGTACGGAAAAGGAGGTTAGGGAAGTGTACGCAGAAAGTAGTTAGGGATCTGTATGGAGAAGAAGGTTAGAGAAGTATACGGAGAAGCAGCTTAGGGACGTGTATGGGGAAGGAGGTTAGGGATGTGTACAGAGAAGGAGGTCATGGAAGTGTATGGAGAAGGAGGTCATGGAAGTGTATGGAGAAGGAGGTCATGGAAGTGTATGGAGAAGAAGGTAAGGGACCTGTATGAGAAGAAGGTTAGAGAAGTGTATGAGAAGAAGGTTAGGGAAGTGTATGGAGAAGAAGGTTGGGGGCGTATATGGAGAAGAAGGTTGGGGGCGTATATGGAGAAGAAGGTAAGGGACATGTATGGAGAAGAAGGCAAGGGACCTGTATGAGAAGAAGGTTAGAGAAGTGTATGAGAAGAAGGTTTGAGAAGTGTATGAGAAGAAGGTTTGAGAAGTGTATGAGAAGAAGGTTTGAGAAGTGTATGAGAAGAAGGTTAGGGAAGTGTATGGAGAAGAAGGTAAGGGACATGTTTGGAGAGGAAGGCAAGGGACCTGTATGAGAAGAAGGTTAGAGAAGTGTATGAGAAGAAGGTTTGAGAAGTGTATGAGAAGAAGGTTTGAGAAGTGTATGAGAAGAAGTTTAGAGAAGTGCATGGAGAAAGAGTTTGGGGGCGTGTATGGAGAAGAAGGTAAGGGACATGTATGGAGAAGAAGGTAAGGGACCTGTATGAGAAGAAGGTTAGAGAAGTGTATGAGAAGAAGGTTAGGGAAGTGTATGGAGAAGAAGGTTGGGGGCGTATATGGAGAAGAAGGTAAGGGACATGTATGGAGAAGAAGGTAAGGGACATGTATGGAGAAGAAGGCAAGGGAACCTGTATGAGAAGAAGGTTAGAGAAGTGTATGAGAAGAAGGTTTGAGAAGTGTATGAGAAGAAGGTTTGAGAAGTGTATGAGAAGAAGGTTAGGGAAGTGTATGGAGAAGAAGGTAAGGGACATGTATGGAGAGGAAGGCAAGGGACCTGTATGAGAAGAAGGTTAGAGAAGTGTATGAGAAGAAGGTTTGAGAAGTGTATGAGAAGAAGGTTTGAGAAGTGTATGAGAAGAAGGTTTGAGAAGTGTATGAGAAGAAGTTTAGAGAAGTGCATGGAGAAAGAGTTTGGGGGCGTGTATGGAGAAGAAGGTAAGGGACATGTATGGAGAAGAAGGTAAGGGACCTGTATGAGAAGAAGGTTAGAGAAGTGTATGAGAAGAAGGTTAGGGAAGTGTATGGAGAAGAAGGTTGGGGGCATGTATGGAATAGAAGGTTGGGGACGTGTATGGAGAAGTAGGTTGGGGGCGTGTATGGAGAAGAAGGTTGGGGGCGTGTATGGAGAAGAAGGTAAGGGACATGTATGGAGAAGAAGGTTAGAGAAGTGTATGAATAAGGAGATTAGGGAGGTGTACAGAGAAGAAGGTCATGGAAGTGTATGGAAATTTAGTGAAATGTACAGAGAAGGAGGTTAGGGACGTGCCTGGAGAAGAAGGTTAGAGAAGTGTATGGAGAAGAAGGTTAGAGAAGTGTATGGAGAAGAAGGTTAGAGAAGTGTATGGAGAAGAAGGTTAGAGAACTGTATGGAGAAGAAGGTGTTAGAGAAGTGTACGGAAAAGGAGGTTAGGGAAGTGTACGCAGAAAGTAGTTAGGGATCTGTATGGAGAAGAAGGTTAGAGAAGTATACGGAGAAGCAGCTTAGGGACGTGTATGGGGAAGGAGGTTAGGGATGTGTACAGAGAAGGAGGTCATGGAAGTGTATGGAGAAGGAGGTTAGGGAAGTGTATGGAGAAGAAGGTTACAGAACTGTTAGGAAAAATAACTGAGGGAATTGTGTATTGAGAAGGAGATAGGGAAAGTGTGGGGTGGAAGGCATAATGGAATTGTCTGGGGACGAAGAAAGTAGTGTCTGTTGCAAAAGGTTAAAGAAATACTGAGGACAAAAGAAGTTAGATAAGAAGGCAAAGTAATGTAAATACTCAGAGTAAAAAGAAGGAAGTGTTTGAAAGGAGAGAGGCTAGAGGAAAAGATAAGAGAATGACCTTAGGGAGAGGAAGTAAAAGGGACCCCAGAAAATTTTAAGTGAAGGCCATGCTTGGAAGAAAAAGGAAGAAGAAAGGAGAGATTTGAAGGTAGAGGTAAAGCAAATGTTTAGGGTAGGAGGTAAGGGACGTTTCTAGATGAGTCATTAAGGGAAGTGTCTGTAAGAAGAGGTAAGGGAAAAGTGTGGAGGCATAGGTAATGGGATTGTTTCTAGGATATGGTAGGGGAACTGTCTGAAAAAAGAGGTAAGGGAATGTTTTGAGCAAGTAAAGGAAGTGTCCGTAAGAAGAGAAGTCAGAAGAAGTAAGGTAAGTATTTGAAGGAAGAGGTAAGGGGAAAATCTGTAAGAAGAACTAAGTGGCATGTCTGCAACAAGATGTAAGAAAAGTGACTGAAGAAAGAAGAGAAAGAAGCTACTGAAGAAAGAGGTAGGAGAAATGGTTGGAGGAAGAGGAAAGGGAAGTATCTGGAGGAAGGGGAAAGGAAAGTGTCTGGAGGAAGGGGTAGGGAAAGCGTCTGAAGAATGAGGTAAGGGAAGTGTCTTGAGGAAGGGGTAAGGGAAATGTCTTGAGGAAGGGGTAAGGGAAGTGTCTGGAGGAAGGGGTAAGGGAAGTGTCTGGAGGAAGGGGTAAGGGAAGTGTCCTCAGAAAGGGGTAAGAGAAGTGTCTTCAGGAAGGGGTTAGGGAAATGTGTTGAGGAAGGGGTAAGGGAAGTGTCTGGAGGAAAGGGTAAGGGAAGTGTCTTCAGGAAAGGGTAAGGGAAGTGTCTGGAGGAAGGGGTAAGGGAAATGTCTGGAGGAAGGGGTAAGGGAAATGTCTGGAGGAAGGGGTAAGGGAAGTGTCTGGAGGAAGGGGTAAGGGAAGTGTCCTCAGAAAGGGGTAAGGTAAGTGTCTTCAGGATGGAGTAAGGGAAGTGTCTGGAGGAAGGGGTAAGGGAAGTGTCTGGAGGAAGGGGCAAGGGAAGTGTCTGGAGGAAGAGGTAAAGGAAGTATCTGGAGGAAGGGGTAAGGGAAGTGTCTGGAGGAAGGGGTAAGGGAAGTACTTTGAAGAGAGGTAAGGCATTGAATTTTATCTTCACTCTGAATATAGTTTTACATTTATAGTAAGTCAGTACATTGTATCTATACAAGAATGTAAATACAATGACATCATTTCTTCTCAGGATTTCCTTGCCGGTATTGATATTGTATTATCTGAAGAGACTGCGGGAGCAACAATATCTGTGAAAAAGTGAGTCTCTCTCATTCATGATCCATCTGTATCTATAATTGTCTTATTAATCATTATGTGCTCAAATCATTACACAATATGAACCAAACAACAGTTACAAAATGGCATCATAAGAACAATGTCATTACATTGGGATACTAGAGCTTGGCAATATGTTCAGCAGTTCTTTCAGAAAACAACCAGACCTGAGTATAGTTACAAAGGGGTTTGTGGGGGGAGGAGTGGGTGGGGGTTGTGTGGTAGGTTGGCTTTTCCTATACACAGCTGATTTCCTGTCCGGGTTTATATACCAGTTTTTGCATACTGCATTTAAAATAATGGACTGGTTACAGTGATATTAAAACCACCAGAACCAGAATAGTATATGCAGCATGTGAACATCCGCAAACCAAAATATAGAGGAAAACCAGTCCCGGACTGGCCATAGGGAGCAGCGGGCATTTGCCCGGTGGGCTGGGGCCACCTGGATAGGGGGGGTGGCCAGACGGCACATAGAGGAACCGGGTCGTGCATTTCTCAGTTCCTCCATGTGCTGCCCGGCTGCCCCTCCTATTCACCTCCTGCATGCTCCCCCCCCCCCCCTGCAGCCGCCCCACCTTCTCCTGTAGTGCTGCGGGAGGGGGGGATCTGTCAGCATACTCTGTCCCCAGTTTTTGCCCCTCCTCTCCTCCTGTGTCTGCCCCACCCACACTCTCTGCCAGCCTTGTGTCTTTCTCTTTCTTTCTTTGTCTCCTCTTTCCCTTCCTTCTTTCTTTTCTTTTTCTGTCTTTCTTTCTCTCTCTCTCTTTTTCTTTCTTTCTCTCTCTTCCTTCTTTCTTTCTTTCTTTCTTTCTTTCTCTCTCTTCCTTCTTTCTTTCTTTCTCTTTTTCTTTCTTTCTCTTTCTTTCTTTCTTTCTTTCTTTCTCTCTCTCTCTCTTTCTTTTTTTTTCTTTCTTTCTTTCTTTCTTTTTTTCTTTCTTTCTTTCTCTTTTTCTTTCTTTCTTTCTTTCTTTCTCTCTTTCTCTCTTTCTCTCTTTCTCCCTTTCTCTCTTTCTCTCTTTCTCCCTTTCTCTCTTTCTCTCTCTCTCTCTCTCTCTTTCTTCCTTTCTTTCTTTCTCTCTTTCTTTCTTTCTTTCTTTCTCTCTTTCTTTCTCTCTTTCTTTCTCTCTCTCTCTCTTTCTTTCTTTCTCTCTTTCTTTCTCTTTCTTTCTTTCTTTCTTTCTTTCTTTCTTTCTCTTTCTTTCTTTCTCTCTCTCTCTCTCTCTCTCTCTCTCTTTCTTTCTTTCTTTCTCTCTCTCTCTCTCTCTCTCTCTCTCTTTCTCCCTCTTTTCTTCCTTCTTTCTTTCTTTCTCTTTTACAAGAAAAAAAAATATATATATAAAATTGTAAAAAATGAAATAAAAATAAAAACCTACTGACACCAGTGGCAGAACTACCAGGGTCTTGTGACCAGGCCCACCCGAGGAAAGAGTCCCCGGGCTTCGGGCTGCTGAGTCCCAAACGGCCGGCCCTTTTTTTTGTCCCAGTCCAGGCCTGAGTAAAACAAATATAATCTTGTATATGTAGCACCCTCCTAGATAGGCGCTAGATCATAGTTGGTTCCTCTGCTTAACAGGAAACCTTCATCAGTCTTTCTGCTGAGCGGAGAGCTGTAATTGTTAGTAGTGCTCGGTCAGTGTGTTCACCTACTGCTAGTTCTGCCCCTGGCTTCCTCTGTCTCCACGTACAAAAGGATTGAAAGAAGGCGGCACTGAGCGCAGACCGTTAATATTTAGTTGTACACAATGGTGTAAATGAACGCTCACATTTTAAAAGATAGATTAAAGCACATTTGTAGACCAATGCAAATGTATCCGGGAGGGGATTGGCGTCCAGTTCCTAGGTCCAGAGGCCGGCTGTCAGAAGATGGGACCACAAAACCGTTGCATACTGCGGTGGAACGCAGATGGAGCGCAGTGTACGGCGTAACCGCGTCATCGGAAGCAAAGCAACGACGTTTCAGAAGATGCGCCCTGACCAGAGGTCAGCTACCATAGCTTGATAAAGCAGCGCGCCCTCTGGTCAGCGCACATGCTCCAAAATTTACAAAGTGATGTTTGTAAATTTTGGATGTCTGTTTTTCTCACTGTTTTTCTTGCTTTCATTTTTGTTTTTACAGTTTCTCTCTGTCCTTGGTTCACTCCAGTGTGGGGATGGTGAAGGTAAGTTGGTTCCGTGTTTTTTGCGCTGGGCCTTGAAAATAGGAAAATAAAAAGGCCGCACTTCTATTAGCTTTGCAGTATTTTTAACAATCAGTGCGTTGACTGCACACAGTAATGTCTTCAACCCAAAACTAGCCTACCTTGATGCTTTCTACCACTCCTGGCACGCTCACAAGGATAGGGTATTGCTGATGTGATGTGAACGTGAAAGGTTTCTTCTCAGTAAGAGCTGTGAAAATGTGGAATAGACCCCCTCAAGAGTTGGTTGTGGCCAGCTCAGTGGATTGCTTTAGGAAAGTCCTGGATTCTTTCTTGGATACACAGAATATAACTGGATATAACATTTATAGGGAAAGTTGATCCAGGGAATATCCGATTGCCTCTCGGGGGATCAGGAAGGAATTTTTTTCCCTGTAGGAGCAAATTGCATCATGCTTTGCTGGGGTTTTTTTGCCTTCCTCTGGATCAACTGTGGATGTAGGATTATAACTTCTTTTTTTTTGTAATGGTTGAACTGGATGGACTTTTGTCTTTTCTCAGACAGACTTACTATGTAACTATGATAATAAAGGTAAATATGAAAATTACATAAATAACAAATATTTCGTACATAACTGCTCTGTGTAATGGCATTTTTTGTTTTTTTAATCTTTTATTTTTTTGCCTGGTGGCACCTAGAATATTTTTCCTCTATTTTACCTGCTGGGACTTATACTCCCCCCCCCCCTCCTTGATTTTGGATAGTGGGACTTGAAATCTATTTCCCACATTATTTTAGATTGAATATTTTTCCACTATTTTACCTGCTGGGAACTTTGTTGTTTTTTTAGAATATTTTTTTTTGCCTGGTGGTACCTAGAATATTTTTCCTCTATTTTACCTGCTGGGACTTATACTCCCCCCCCCTCCTTGATTTTGGATAGTGGGACTTGAAATGTATTTCCCACATTATTTTAGATTGAATATTTTTCCTCTGTTTTACCTGCTGGGAAGTTTGTTGTTTTTTTAGAATATTATTTTTTGCCTGGTGGTACCTAGAATATTTTTTGTCTATTTTACCTGCTGGGACTTATACTCCCCCCCCCCCTCCTTGATTTTGGATAGTGGGACTTGAAATCTATTTCCCACATTATTTTAGATTGAATATTTTTCCTCTATTTTACCTGCTGGGAACTTTGTTGTTTTTTTAGAATATTTTTTTTTGCCTGGTGGTACCTAGAATATTTTTCCTCTATTTTACCTAGTAGGCCTTTTTTGTTTATCTTTTTTTGCCTGGTGGTACCTACAATACTTTTCCTCTATTTAACCTGCTGGGTCTTATACTTCCCCCCCCCCCTTCCTTGATTTTGGATAATGGGACTTGAAATGTATTTCCCACATTATTTTAGATATATTTCCTCTATTTTACCAGCTGGGAACTTTGTTGTTTTTTTCATCTTTTTTTGCCTGGTGGTACCTAAAATATTTTCTTCTATTTTACCTAGTAGGCCTTTTTTTTTTTAATCTTTTTTGTTGTCTGGTGGTATCTAGAATATTTTTTCTCTATTTTACCTTCTAGAAACTTTTTTGTTTTTTTTAATCTTTTTTTGCCTGGTGGCACCTAGAATATTTTTCTTCTATTTCACCTAGTAGGCCTTTTTTTATTTTTATCTTTTTTTTGCCTCGTGGTATCTAGAATATTTTACCTGGTGGGACTTATACTATTTTTTTTCCCTCCTTGATTTTGGATAGTGGGACTTGAAATGTATTTCCCACATTATTTTAGATAGAATATTTTTCCTCTATATACCTGCTGGGAACATTTTTGTTTTTATCTTTTTTTTGCCTGGTGGTACCTAGAATATTTTCCCTCTATTTTACCTGGTGGGACTTATACTATTTTTTTTCCCTCCTTGATTTTGGATAGTGGGACTTGAAATGTATTTCCCACATTATACACTTAGATTTATTGTGTATAATCCAGAAATAGGAGGACAAGCAGGTAGATGAGTGTGAAGCAGTGATAGCTCAGTGGGTAAGAGCTGTGATTGGTCTGCTGGAGACCTGAGTTCAAATCCCTCAGCATGTCTGCCTCACAGTTCCAGGTGCTGCACAGTGCCTGAATCCCCTGCTGGTGGAACAGGGTAGTGGAAAATGTTTCAGATTCACTACCTTGTCCTACCAGCAGGGGGTTCAGGCACTGAGCAGTGCCTGGGAAGGTGTGTGTGTGTGTATATATATATGGTGAGGCCAAGAAAAAAACCTAAGCCCCCTGCTTTTTGAATGGGCTGCCCCGGTAAGACAGCCCATTGTATTTATATATGTTGCAGTGATGTCACAGACTGTGGACCAAGGAGGGGGGTGTCCACAACCTAATGTGATGCCCACACATGTTACAGGTCTGTGGGGACCTGGGACTGGAGCAGACTGGTGGGTTGTCCATGGCCTCCAAGCTTTCACTCAGGGATTTGAGCTTGAGTCTACTGTGCTTCCATGTACTTGCCCTTCGAGTCTACAGCGCTTTCATGGAATTGCCCTCAGAACCTACAGCGCTTTCATGGAATTGCCCTTTGGGGTCTACAGTGCTTTCATGGAATCACACTTTGGGTCTGAAGCACTTTCACGGATTTGCCCTTGAGATCTGCAGTGCTTCTGTGGATTTGAACTCGGGTCTACGGCGCCCTGGGTCAACACTCTTATCCACTGAGCTACTCGCCTCTGCTCAGCAACTCTTGGGTTTGTTCTC
>NW_028319010.1:442500-487665 GCF_062004578.1 Staurois parvus
GCACTATTCCTCCCACTGACACCAATGATGGGGCACTATTCCTCCCACTGACACCAATGATGGGGCACTATTCCTCCCACTGACACCAATGATGGGGCACTATTCCTCCCACTGACACCAATGATGGGGCACTATTCCTCCCACCGATACCAATGATGGGGCACTATTCCTCCACCGATACCAATGATGGGGCACTATTCCTCCCACTGACACCAATGATGGGACACTATTCCTCCCACTGACACCAATGATGGGGCACTATTCCTCCCACTGACACCAATGATGGGACACTATTCCTCCCACTGACACCAATGATGGGGCACTATTCCTCCCACTGATACCAATGATGGGACACTATTCCTCCCACTGATACCAATGATGGGGCACTATTCCTCCCACTGATACCAATGATGGGGCACTATTCCTCCCACTGATACCAATGATGGGGCACTATTCCTCCCACTGACACCAATGATGGGGCACTATTCCTCCCACTGACACCAATGATGGGGCACTATTCCTCCCACTGACACCAATGATGGGGCACTATTCCTCCCACTGACACCAATGATGGGGCACTATTCCTCCCACTGATACCAATGATGGGGCACTATTCCTCCCACCGATACCAATGATGGGACACTATTCCTCCACCGATACCAATGATGAGCACTATTCCTCCCACTGACACCAATGATGGGGCACTATTCCTCCCACTGACACCAATGATGGGGCACTATTTCTCCCACTGACACCAATGATGGGGCACTATTCCTCCCACTGATACCAATGATGGGGTACTATTCCTCCCACTGATACCAATGATGGGGCACTATTCCTCCCACTCACACCAATGATGGGGCACTATTCCTCCCACTGATACCAATGATGGGGCACTATTCCTCCCACTGATACCAATGATGGGGCACTATTCCTCCCACTGATACCAATGATGGGGCACTATTCCTCCCACTGACACCAATGATGGGGCACTATTCCTCCCACTGACACCAATGATGGGGCACTATTCCTCCCACTGACACCAATGATGGGGCACTATTCCTCCCACTGACACCAATGATGGGGCACTATTCCTCCCACTGATACCAATGATGGGGCACTATTCCTCCCACCAATACCAATGATGAGCACTATTCCTCCACCGATACCAATGATGAGCACTATTCCTCCCACTGACACCAATGATGGGGCACTATTCCTCCCACTGACACCAATGATGGGGCACTATTCCTCCCACTGACACCAATGATGGGGCACTATTCCTCCCACTGATACCAATGATGGGGTACTATTCCTCCCACTGATACCAATGATGGGGCACTATTCCTCCCACTCACACCAATGATGGGGCACTATTCCTCCCACTGACACCAATGATGGGGCACTATTCTTCCTACTGATACCAATGATGGGGCACTATTCCTCCACTGATACCAATGATGGGGCACTATTCCTCCCACTGACACCAATGATGGGGCACAATGAAATGAATGTGATTTCCAGGCTGTCATACTACGAAATGTGGATTTTCCAAGGGGGTGGTGAATACTTACACATGTGCAGTATGATGTTGGGTCGGTCACGCCTGACCTTTGTTTCCTCTCTTCCTCCCAGGGGTACGTAGTGGTCATGACTGACCTGCAGGCAACTCTGTCCTCTCCACCAGATGAGAAGAGTCCTCTGGATTTCAGCAAGTTCTTCGAAAGATAGTGCTTCATGCTTTTCGGATGAGAAGAATTGCAAACAATTACTACAGACAAGTGTTGCTGAATGAGGAAAAATAAACTATTAATGGGTTGAAAAATTCTACCTGTGCACTGGAAGCTTGCTGTTCTTAAAGTGATATTAAATGTTTTTTTTTTTAATTTAAGACTTGGTGTGTGTCTCCATTACTTTAAAGTTCGCCTATCTCAGCATTCCATCCGGGTTTCCCTGACTACTGGTCCTGTTTCCAGTTTCAGGGTCGCCCTCTGACTTTCAGGGTCCTCTGGAGCCACCCTGTTGTTTGTGCTCCTGGGGAGGACTACATACCAGTGTCAGGTTGCTGCCTTTGCTGAGATTAAAGGTGAACTCCCAATTTTGTGAATGACTGGGGAATGCACACTGGCACGAAGGACGGAGGGGTCATGTGACTTGTGATGGCCCTATTGGTGTTGGCTCCCCAGCAGAAAGTTTGGGGAAGTGGAGCAGGAGTAGCAGGAGACCTTGGCTGAGACAGGGTCCCAGTGTAAGTGTTTCTGAACCTTTTTAAAACTATTCACATATTGTCCTCCTCTGCAACAATCAGGGGAATCCATAAAGAGTGTCTAAGACACATGTGGAGGCACATTGAGACTGAAGACCCATCCTCAGGGCAGCTGAGCTTCCTCCTGCTGCGGCAGATTAAATTTTATGGCTTGGGGGTGGAGCCTGATGGGGCACCTGAGACACTAGTTTTCCATCAGGTGGTCCACTTTCCTTGTGATTGACAGTAGGTAGTGGGTGGATTCATAGCCAAATCGACAGCCTGCTATTGGCTATAGAATGCGCGCACTGCCTGCTGTCAATCAGAGAGCAGAGAGTGGAACTGATGGGGAACTACTGTCTCGGCCTCCCCATCAGGCTCCGCCCCTATCGTCATCAGTGGTTGCTAGGAGGATGTTGGCCGTGAAGCCGACAGCCTCTTTAACAACCAGTGCCAAGTGAGAAGGAACGGAGGTAGCCGCAAACATGCTCCTTGCTACATAGTATACGGAGACAGGCACTTTGCCTGTCTCTGTACGCCTGTCTCTGTACGCCTGTCTCTGTACGGCTCTTTACATTTGTTCTTAATTACCTCCCATTTCATTATCTACATTACTTTGTACCTACCGGAATTTACCTCAAGTGTCGAAAAAGATACCGAAACAGGTGGTAGGAATTTAGAATCTGGCCATTTTAATGGGCCATGCCACCAGAAAAATATCATTAGGGCTTTTTTGAATTCCCCTGAATATGTTTTATAGAAAAAAAAAAGTACTTGCAAATGGGGAAAAGCTGAATTCCCCCCATAAAATTTAAAGCAGAACTCCAGCAAATTTTTTTCTGTATGAAAAAAAAAAATTTTTAGGTACTACTCCAGTGCTGCCCCCCCCCCCCCCCCCCATGTCGTCCTCTATCCAGGGGCACCCGTCTAATAGCAGATGAGGTGAACGAGTGCAGGTTTTGGGTAACACTGGATCCAAGAACAAATCCAAGATGGTAACCAAGTAACGGACCCCCATATGACTTCACGTCCTATTAGGAAGAATGATCACACCTTTGCATCTGCTGGAAAGAAGCAGTATAAGACTGATTGCCATCCAGTCCTTGGCGCAGCCGCTGCAAGGCATATCGCATCTCTCAGCGGTAGCATTTATTAAGCAATGATTTCCACATCTCTTGATAAATAAATCATCACAAGGAGCCGGTGGAGAGGCCAGGAGAGCATTACAGCGGAGACACTTTGAAGTGAAATATGACAGAGCGCCCAGGGCCTCTTGTATAAAAACATAAAATCTCGCTGATTGATGATAGCGGGGCCCGGGGACGCAGGCCTAGACAAATAACGTGCCGAGAAATGGACTCCTTGGGATTTTAGAAGACGAGTACACAGAGCTGAATGAAAAATCTTTTTCCCCCTGAAGCAGGTTGTTCCTGTTAATGTTAGCAAGGCACTAACGAGGAACGGGTCTGGAAGTCTAAAAATGTCTGCAATGCTTTTTACAGGTTAAAAGTGTATTCATTGCCAAAATACAGTATGGAAGGGTTCAACCAGTCAGTTTGGGGCTTGACAACTGTGTCCTTTTAGGGAGATTTTCATTCACTGTGATCCTGCAACAGGAAGTGAGAGGAAATCTCTACAAAGAGGGGATCATTTCCCCCACATTTCCTGTTGTGGTGACAACTGTATTAAGTTGGATTTCCCACCCCATGACAATGGTCACCAAGACAAATGGAGAGGATGAATTTCACTTCCAACGAGGACACAAATTTTCATGAAGGTCCAAAATGTTACAGTTGTAACGAGAATAGGAGGAAATATTTCAGTGGGGCATCTGTTTAGGAGGGATTTCCTCTCTCAGTTTGGAGGGATTCCCTATCGTTTCCTGTTGTGTTTTTAGAAAAGAGGGAATCTCCTCAAGGAGACACAGAAAAAAAAAAAAAAAAAAACTAGACATTGGTTTCAATCCTCTCATCAATAACAAAAACACGTGGCGTGATTGGGGTGCTGGTATGGCCAATGGGGTGATCAGGATGCTGGTATAGGAGTGTGGCGGTATAGGAGTGTGGCGGTGATCAGGGTGCTGGTATAGCACATGGCGGTTGTTAGGGTGCTGGTTTGGGTTTGGCGGTGATCAGGGTGCTGGTTTGGGGTATGGCAGTGAGCAGAACGCTGGTATGAGGTATGGCGGTGATCAAGGCGCTGGTATGAGGTATGGCGGTGATCAAGACGCTGGTATGGGGTACGGCGGTGATCAGAACGCTAGTATGGGGTATGGCGGTGATCAGGGTGCTGGTTTGGGGTATGGCGGTGATCAGGGTGCTGGTTTGGGGTATGGCGGTGAGCAGAACGCTGGTATGGGGTATGGCGGTGATCAAGGCGCTGGTATGAGGTATGGCGGTGATCAAGACGCTGGTATGGCGGTGATCAAGACGCTGGTATGGGGTATGGCGGTGATCAGAACGCTAGTATGGGGTATGGCGGTGATCAGGGTGCTGGTATGGGGTATGATGGTGATCAGGATGCTGGTATGGGGTATGGCGGTGATCAGGGCACTGATATGGGGTATGGCGGTGATCAGGGTGCTGGTATGGGGTATGGGGGTGATGAGGATGCTGGTATGGGGTATGGTGGTGATCAGGGTGCTGGTATGGGGTATGGCGGTGATCAGGGTGCTGGTATGGGGTATGGGGGTGATCAGGATGCTGGTATGGGGTATGGCGGTGATCAGGGCACTGGTATGGGGTATGGCGGTGATCAGGGTGCTGGTATGGTGGTGATCAGGGTGCTGGTATGGCGGTGATCAGGGTGCTGGTATGGGGTACGGCGGTGATCAGGGTGCTGGTATGGTGGTACGGCGGTGATCAGGGTGCTGGTATGGGGTACGGCGGTGATCAGGGTGCTGGTATGGGGTACGGCGGTGATCAGGGTGCTGGTATGGGGTAGGGCGGTGATCAGGGTGCTGGTATGGGGTAGGGCGGTGATCAGGGTGCTGATATGGGGTAGGGCGATGATCAGGGTGCTGGTATGGGGTACGGCGGTGATCAGGGTGCTGGTATGGTGGTATGGCGGTGATCAGGGTGCTGGTATGGGGTACGGCGGTGATCAGGGTGCTGATATGGGGTAGGGCGATGATCAGGGTGCTGGTATGGGGTACGGCGGTGATCAGGGTGCTGGTATGGGGTACGGCGGTGATCAGGGTGCTGGTATGGTGGTATGGCGGTGATCAGGGTGCTGGTATGGGGTACGGCGGTGATCAGGGTGCTGGTATGGTGGTATGGCGGTGATCAGGGTGCTGGTATGGGGTATGGCGGTGATCAGGGTGCTGGTATGGGGTATGGCGGTGATCAGGGTGCTGGTATGGCTGTATTATTGTCAGCACTGGGACAGGTGACGGGCTGGCTGCATTATTTATTATGGATATACTTGGAGAGGGATCAGGGACACTGGCAGTGCAGTTTGTGTGCATGCAGCCTAACAGGCTGCTGTAAACTCACAGGCATTGGTTCTCTCTGCTGGTCACAGCAGCCACATGGGAAAACACCATGTGATCACCCGGACACAGCAGCAATGTGATCCACTGTGTCCGGCCAATTTAGTGATTGCCGGGCTCCTGGGTGTGCACTCTGTGAGCTGCGCAGGAGCCACCGATGCGGGCTGACGTACAGGTATGTTGGCCCGCATTGACAAAGCTTCCCGTACGCCGTCTATGTGCAGTGGGCAGACAAGAAGAGGTTAAGAATTCCAGCTTGGTCCAGAACACACCCCAGCCTGCTAATTGGACAATAAAGGAACAGCAGCAGAATTCTTGTCTGAGCATTCCCCTCCTGTAAGCATTATTATAATGTTAGACTGACAGCACTGTGCAAAGCAACAGAGCCTTGATTGGCTAACGGTCCAGACCCTCCCGCTCTCACAGTCCTGCAGTTCAGAAAGCTCATGTAAACAAGACATACTGTACTTATGCTATCAGTATATACTGTATTTAGTGATTTGTACAGAATTTGTAGCTGTATTGATAAGATAGCATACAAACGAATAGCCCATTAAGATAAAATTGGAAAACCTTTTGCTGGTGTATTCACCTTCTATTCAGTGATTTCCTCCACAGTCCTTTTTTCTGCTACTAGATGTCCTCAGTCTGATAATCAGCATCATTCAGGTCATCCCGGACCACACCCCAACCTGTGACTGGACAGTGAACCGAGAAGTAGCACAGTGACAAATTTCTCTCTCGGTCACTCTGCTCTTGCCTCCTATCAGTTCATGAACTGATCTAATTGTGCTGTTTCTACCTCTCACATTTCAGCGCTGCTGTACAGGGCATTCAAGAGACTGGTACCAAGTTACATTCAGGTACTTGCTTGTATTTACAAAATATTCTGAATTATGTTTTAATGACTACAGAGTTGTATTAAAGTGGTTGTAAAGGCTAAAGGTTTTTCTTACCTTCATGTATTTTATGCATAAAGGTAAAAAACCTTCTCTGTGGAGCATCCCCCCCTAATACTCACTTAAGCCCCCCCTAATACTCACTTAAGCCCCCCCAATATTCATTTAAGTCCCCTCTCGATCCAAAGATGTGGACTCTTCTCATTGGCCAAGACAGAAGTGGGAGCCATTAAAATCACTTGTCATTAATGGTGTAAAACATTTTCTCATTTTAGGCACAGCCAAAAGTTTCCTCCTGATATCCCATTTGACTTCAATGAATACAGTAAAAGTAGCCTATTATACCAGAACTTCTCCTATGATGTCACTAAAGTACTTTTTAAATCAGTGGTTCTCAACCTGTGGGTCGCGACCCCTTTGGGGGTCAAACGACCCTTTTACAGGGGTCGCCTAAGACCATCGGAAAACACATATTTCCGATGTGTAAAGAGCAGCTACTGTGTTGAAAGCAGCTACTGTGTTGAAAGCAGCTACAGTGTTGAAAGCAGCTACAGTGTTGAAAGCAGCTACTGTGTTGAAAGCAGCTACTGTGTTGAAAGCAGCTACTGTGTTGAAAGCAGCTACTGTGTTAAAAGCAGCTACTGTGTTGAAAGCAGCTACTGTGTTGAAAGCAGCTACTGTGTTGAAAGCAGCTACTGTGTTAAAAGCAGCAGTATTGGAGGTAAAACGACACTCATGAATTATATTTACTGGGTAAATAATTTTATGGTTGGGGGTCACCACAACATGAGGAACTGTATTAAAGGGTCGCGGCATTAGGAAGGTTGAGAACCACTGTTTTAAATGATCATGAAGCCATTCCACCAGCATTGGTGCTTGTAGGATCAGGGGCGGACTGACAACTCATGGGGCCCCCGGGCAATAAGGGATGATGGGGCCCATGTGTCCTTGCCCAAACTCAAAAAAGCCTATGAAAAAGGTACCAGGGGCATCTCATGGGGCCCCCTACTGACCCCGGGCCCTCGGGCAGTGCCCGAGTTTCCAAATGGTCAGTCCGCCCCTGTGTAGGATAACAAAAAAGAAAAATGTTTCAACATAATGGAACTCATGCGCCATTAACATCAAAATCTGCAGGATGACGATACTGTGAACTGGCTGCTAGATTACATGGACTTCATCGCCACCCGATGGACAAATCTGATATTACTTCAAGCTGAGAACGTGCCAAAGAAAAGACTGAACTCAACATTGGCTCCACCTTCCTAAAAATCAATGTACCTACCCTTCAGGCCATATTGCCCTTTATTACCCTTCGGTTTCATCCTAAAAACAACCATGATTGAGACTTGCCAATAAAACGTAAGCTCCTCTTCTGAAAATTTTAACAAATGCTCTAATTGTTCCATACTCTACAACCGTTTGTAACCCTTTCACCTGGCATTTCCTATACTGATGAGTAGTTTATGTCAGAAATGTCACACGTGTTCAATTAGACTTCCATAGCTATTAAACCCTTTTTGCTATGAATTCCCACAGGCCCCACAATGCACTTCCAATAGGTCCATATTTACCTTTGATGGCTGCAACCTTCAACTTCGCAGCCCTACCAGAATGGCCGGATCTAGGGAAGGGGGGGGGGGGTGCTGGGGTGGGCTGCGCCCTCCCCAGATTTTAGTTGTGTCCCTCCCCAAGCCAAAGCTATCTGTGTGGAAAGGAGGTCCGCTGTCTGTGCCCAGGCTGTGTGCAGTGCTGGGATGGGAGAAGGAGCTCTGCTGAGTACACTGCCAGCAGTGACCCCTGTGCTCTGCCCTGCCAGCAGTGACTACTATCCTCTGCCCTGCCAGTTGAGACCCCTGTCCTCAGCTCTGCTGACCCCTGTACATTGCCCTGCTGGACCCTTGTACACTGCCCTGCTGACCCCTGTGCACTGCCCTGCTCACCCTTCTGCACTGCCCTGCTCACCCCTGTGCACTGCCCTGCTCACCCCTGCTGACCCCTGTGCACTGCCCTGCTGACCCCTGTGCACTCCCCTGCTGACCCCTGTGCACTCCCCTGCTGACCCCTGTGCACTGCCCTGCTGACCTCCCATACTCTGCCCCCCTTACATTTTTTTATTGTACTCACACATCAGAAAGGCTAGATCCAGCCCTGCCGACCAGTAGAAATATAGCTCTGGCCTACCTGCGCTGGTGCACTAACATTCCATAAACGTAAGGCAATCCTCCTGCTACACTGGTACATCCTATTTAAATCCATGGGCCACTGATGTGCAGGTACATGCGGCCCACAGTTGTAGCAAAGCCTCCTTTGTTCATTTATACCTACAGGTAAGCCTATAGTAAGGCGTACCTGTAGGTACAGTAAATATCTCCTAAACTTGCACAGTTTAGGAGATATTTACTTTAGTAGCAGCTCGTGAGGTCATTGGCGCACGCGCACTGTGCTCTCAGTGGACGTCATGGACGTCATGAGAGAGCTGTGCCACGGCTGTGACTCCTGGACGCTAGTGACATCATCGTGGCTCGGCCATTTAAGTGGCTGGAGCCTGCGGACCCGGAAGGAAGACCGGGTGCAAATGGAAGCACCGACAGCAGTGAGAGCGCGTCCATTGAGAGAGCTGTGCTGCAGCCATAACTCCTGCGCGCTAGTGACGTCATTGCGGCTCGGCCATTTAAGTGGCTGGAGCCCGCGGACCTGGAAGGAAGACTGGGTGAAGATGGAAGCCCCGGCAGCAGTGACCGAATGCCCACTGAGAGAGCTGTGCTGCAGTCGTGACTCCTGCGTGCTAGTAACGTCATTGCGGCTCGGCCATTTAAGTGACTGGAGCCTGCGGACCCGGAAGGAAGACTGGGTGAAGATGGAAGCCCCGGCAACAGTGAAAGCACGCCCATTGAGAGAGCTGTGCTGCAGCCATGACTCCTGCGTACTAGTGACGTCATTGCGGCTCGGCCATTTAAGTGGCTGGGGCTCGTGGTCCCAGAAGGAAGACCAGGTGAAGATGGAAGCCCCGGCAGCAGTTACAGTGCCAATTGAGAGAGCTGTGCTTCAGCCATGACTCCTGCACACTAGTGATGTCACTGCGGCTCGGCCATTTAAGTGGCTGGGGCCCGCAGACCCGGAAGGAAGACCGGGTGAAGATGGAAGCCCCGGCAGCACGCCGCTGAATGGCTTCATGTTCAGGTAAATCTGTCATAATATGCTAGTACGCTAGTAGGCTCTTCTGCATTAAAACCACTTACCTGGATGTCTGCCTGCCCTTGTTCAGCTCACTGTACAAATTCGGCAATGCCGCTCCCGGCCCATTCGGGGATGTGCATCGCTGGAGCGGAGGTGAGTATTGTTCTGCTTTACCACTAGCCAGCAAAATGAGAAAAAAAAACAACTAAAGTACAATTTTAACAAATTGCATTGAAAACAGAGATTTTAGTTGCACAGCATTGGATGTCACACTGTGTCTGTATAGTGCAGTCCTAACTTTAGTCTACTGCAGTCTCCATGGAGTATGTATAACAGTGGATAAGGGCAGGCATGCCTGGAGGCAGCCATTCCTCCCTAAATGAGAAATATGGCCAAAGATTTTTACTTTTCTTGTAGGTCACAGGAATGCACTTACCTGTGCTCACCTGTGACCCAGAATCAGCTGACAGCAGGCTAAAGTCTGCTGACATCACAGAGCCTCTGCAGGAGCTGGGAGGATCCTGACTATATTGTCGGGATCTACCCAGACACCTGATCGGCAGCTGGCTCAGACTCTCAGTGCACTGCTGACAGCCTGAGCCAGCTCCCTCTCCTGTGGGCACTGGATGGTCAGAACAGAGAGCCGGTGATTGACAGTCACCGCTCTATGCTCAGAGCGGACCGAAAACCGAGCAACCAGCGGTAATGTGATCACTCACCCGTAGATTCCCATGTTGCGGTGCAGTGACGTCACCCGTAGGCTCCCATGTTGCGGTGCAGTGACGTCACCCGTAGGCCCCCATGTTGCGGTGCAGTGACGTCACCCGTAGGCTCCCATGTTGCGGTGCAGTGACGTCACCCGTAGGCCCCCATGTTGCGGTGCAGTGACGTCACCCGTAGGCCCCCATGTTGCGGTGCAGTGACGTCACCCGTAGGCCCCCATGTTGCGGTGCACTGACGTCACCCATAGGCCCCCATGTTGCAGTGCACTGATGTCACCCATAGGCTCCCATGTTGCGGTGCAGTGATGTCACCCGTAGGCTCCCATGTTGCAGTGCAGTGACGTCACCCGTAGGCTCCCATGTTGCGGCGCAGTGACGTCACCTGCAGGCTCCCATGTTGCGGTGCAGTGACGTCACCCGTAGGCTTTCATGTTGCGGTGCAGTGACGTCACCCGTAGGCTCCCATTTTGCGGTGCAGTGACGTCACCTGTAGGCTCCCATGTTGCGGTGCAGTGACGTCACCTGTAGGAACCCATGTTGCGGTGCAGTGACGTCACTCATAGGTCCCCAGCCTTTGTAAGTGCTCCCTCCTCTTCCCTGCAGTGGCACTGGTGGACAGAGGGGAGATGGATCACATGACTGGACTGGAATGCGGGTAATGTTAAACACACACACATATATATATATATATAGATAGACAGTTTTAAGACTAGTTGGGTTTATCCCAGAATTTTACTACTAAACATATTCTCCATCTGAGTCACTCTGCCTGTGCAATAGACCAGCTTATACAATCTTTTAGCTATGCCCGATGATCACCTTATGCAGAGAGTGGTGTTTGCACATGATAACAGAGGTGTAATATAACAATAGGCTGCAATCACAACCAAGATATAAAACTGTCAAACAATCACCAAGTTACCTCTAGAACACTACAGTAATCATTTCAATGAA
This sequence comes from Staurois parvus, assembly GCF_062004578.1. Classification (NCBI taxonomy): domain Eukaryota; kingdom Metazoa; phylum Chordata; class Amphibia; order Anura; family Ranidae; genus Staurois; species Staurois parvus. The sequence continues at coordinate 453,988 of NW_028319010.1, forward strand.
AGTTCTTGTTAGCATTCCTAACGTGTGACACCTAACGAGTGTGAAACACCTCCAGACAAAACCGGAATCATTCATCAGACCCGCTAATCATTAACGTCAGTGCCGCATACCATGATCAGAGACACAAAAAGGAGAGAGAATTCAGTGCTGATGCACTAAAATGTGATAAAGGGAGTGTGAACAAGTGAAGCCAGAGGACAGATTTGACCTCCTGACAAAGGGGTCCTGTATGAGCGCACAATGTGACATTTAAACTTCATGTAATGCGATCGATCTGATAGAACGTTGATGGGGGTGCTGGCGACAAATGCTTCCTGGTGCATACACTGATCACCAATTTGCCAGTTGGTTGTTGCTGCAGCACCTCTATATTCCGGTCTGGAAAGGTCCTGAAGAACGGTACAACTGGTAGAAGATGAATCTTTCTCACAAGTTCCCTTTAAATAACATATAGTGGACCTGTCAATAAAGCCTAAGTTTACCTAAAACAGGGGTGTCAAACTGGCGGCCCTCCAACTGTTGCGAAACTACAAGTCCCATCATGCCTCTGCCTTTGGGAGTCATGCTTGTAACTGTCAGTCTTGCAATGCCTCATGGGACTTGTAGTTTGGCAACAGCTGGAGGGCCGCCTGTTTGACACCCGTGACCTAAAACAAAAAAAATATATATAAGCATAAATTCAGCACAAGGTACATTACTACCTTCAATGGAGAGGGTCCTCTGTGCTGCTGTGTCTTTCACCAAAATCTTCCTCCTCGGATGCCCCCCCAACCCCACCACCTTAACCTTGCTGTGTGGCGAGGGTAATAGAGCTTAGGGCCTGTGACAAATACTCACCGTGCCCACCCTTTCTGCCCCCTCCTCCATTCATAGAACCCATACTATAGCTTCTATGAATGGAGGAAGAGGACCCATCAGTCAGTCCTTCATTCAGGGGTGGGACAAGGGGTGGGCAGGAGGGGCAGCTGTCAAAAGAAACAGAATGCCATCCAAATCAATACAGTAAAAGTATCTTAACTATATCTCCGACTCACTTAAATAAAAGCGTGGATTATAAACCTTAAATACTGGAACACAGAAAAAAATGGCAGTTAACTAGTGCATAACCGCCTAAAAAGTGGTTAGTTAAATCCCATGCGGAGTAATATTCACTACAAAAAATTCAATGCAAATGTTGTATTTATTGGATCACATGAATCATAGAAAGGTTGACACTAACATGGTGAACATGTTGCACAGAAAAAAAAACGGCAGTTGACTAGTGCATAACTAGTAAATATTACTCATGGGATTTAACTAACCACTTTTTAGGCGGTTATGCACTAGTGAACTGCCATTTTTTTCTGTGCAACATGTTCACCAGGTTAATGTCAACCTTTCTATGATCCATGTGATCCAATAAATACAACATTTGCATTGAATTTTTTATAGTGAATATTACTCCGCATGGGATTTAATTAACCACTTTTTAGGCGGTTATGCACTAGTCAACTGCCATTTTTTTCTGTGTAACATGTTCACCATGTTAGTGTCAACCTTTCTATGATTCATGTGATCCAATAAATACAACATTTGCATTGAATTTTTTGTAGTGAATATTACTCCGCATGGGATTTAACTAACCACTTTTAGGCGGTTATGCACTAGTCAACTGCCATTTTGTTCTGTGCAACATGTTCACCATGTTAGTGTCAACCTTTCTATGATTCATGTGATCCAATAAATACAACATTTGCATTTAATTTTTTGTAGTGAATATTACTCCGCATGGGATTTAATTAACCACTTTTTAGGCGGTTATGCACTAGTCAACTGCCATTTTGTTCTGTGCAACATGTTCACCATGTTAGTGTCAACCTTTCTATGATTCATGTGATCCAATGAATACAACATTTGCATTGAATTTTTTGTAGTGAATATTACTCCGCATGGGATTTAATTAACCACTTTTTAGGCGGTTATGCACTAGTCAACTGCCATTTTTTTCTGTATTAGAGGGGCAGCTCTCCTGGGCACTGTGGTATCATGTGAGGTGGGGGGACACCACGAGGAGATTGGGGGGAGGGGATTTTTGTTTGGAGGGGGAATTTGCGGGGCGACACGGGGTAAGAACTATACTAAGAGGGGAAATTTGAGAGGGGGTGCTAGGAGTAGTGATTTGGGGGAATTTGTGTTGAGAAGGGGAATGGGGGGAAGAGGAATTGTGCTAGGAGGAGGATTTGGGGGGTTTATGCTATAAGAGGTCATATGGTAGAGGGGGCAAAGGATTTGTGGTGGGAGGGGAATTTTTTTATTTGGGGGGGGGGATATTGTGCCAGTAGGGATGATTGGGGGGTATTTGTGCTAGCATGGGGAAATTTGCGTGGGGGAGGATTTGTGCTAGGAGAGGGGATGGTGGGGGGAGAATCTGTGTTAAGAGAGATGAGTGGGGGGAGGTGAGATTGGGGGGGGGGGGGGGCAAAGATTTATGTAGTGTAGTATAATAAAAATCAAATGAGAAAGAGCCTTTAAAACTCCTTATACAGCCGTAATCCTAATATCCTGCGGCATCAACATCACCCGGCTCCTCAAGTCACGTTCTGTAGGCTTTACAGGCCACCAAATGCGTCGTAGGCGAGGACCATTTTTTCCATGACATGTATACAACCCTGTCAACTGCCTTTGCAGCTTAAGGGGAGTGAGTGGCGAGAGGTATAGGCGTGGCTCAGCTGCATGTTTTTACCACCCCCCAGCCACAAGTGTAAATGAGGCCCTAAGGCCTCATGCACACTGGACGTTATAAAAAACGCCAGTAGCGTTAGCTGTAGAATGCCACGTTCAAAACATTTTGTAGCATTTTTCAGAATTTGCGTTTTGTAGCAAAACTTTATTCCCACAAAAGCTTGAGGCTTAAACGCTCATAAACGCCAGACAGCCGCGTTTTTTAGCTAAAAAACCCCCCAAAAACTTGAAATCCACTAGTTTTGGGTTTTTTTCCAGCCAGAAAACGCCACTGCCAAAAATCGCCAATTAAAGCCTACGTGTGCACGGACACATAGGATACCATGCTGGGGGGTTTACTGGCTGTAGAAAAAAAACCTCTAAAATTCAAAAACAGCCGCTGTAAAAAACGCCCCCCGTGTGCATGAAGCAACATTGGATACCATGCTGGGGAGTTTACTGGCTGTAGAAAAAAAAATTCTACAATTCAAAAACAGCCGCAGTAAAAAACGCCCCCTGTGTGCATGAGGCCTAAAAGAAAAAAAAAATGTGGGGTGTCCCTTTAAGTCCGGCACTTGATCCCCCCCACTTTTGCAGTCATCCCTGCACTCAGTCCCCCAGGGAGGAGAACTTTACCTTGCCTATCATTCATTTTAATGATCTGCACGGCGGTACTAATCTGCGAGCATTATGAATAGATGAAAAGCAGGCCGCGTTTGAATTTCAGTGGCATTTACGGGAAACTGGATACCGCGGACCTGTTACATAATGCGACTAATCAGATTTGCTTCTGCGTCGCCGAAAAAAAAATGCGCCTTCAATAATTCAGAGAGGAAGCAGAAGCGGAGATATAAATCATGAATAGAACATCTTCCTCTTCAGTCTGATTTCCTGCATCTAACAGGTTAAGAGGAGGGCGTCCCTTTCACGCTGCGTGTCCCAGAATGCCCTTCTCCTGGCTTTCGCTCAAAATCTGGGTCTGGCTGCACTCCCAGATCCTCTGAGTCTCTCTCCATTTTGCAGTCTGTGCGGCTCAGAGCCCGGTCACTGTGAGTATTGCGGCTGCAAGGCCTGAGGGGTACTTATGATCGGGTGACCCCCCTAAATAACTGCCTGACAGTGGGGGTTTTGGGGCAGAGGGGTTCATTTTTTGTTAAAGGTGATATTTTGCCAATGGGACAGTGAAGACGACAAAGCCTCCCTTTTGCCCTAGCTAGACCAATCGGTCGTCCTGCTCTAGAAGACCCCCTTGTCTGGAATATAGAAGGGCTTGTGTAAAAGCGAAGGCTCTCGGTACTCGTCTGCCGACATCAAATAACACTTTTTTTTTTTTTGTAGTTTGGGTTTGTTTGCCCACGTTGCGTTTAAATACTGTATTAACACACAGAGTATGGCTGTTCCTGAAAGATGATGAAATTAAAACAAGTGGGGCACTTTCCCAAAGAGCTAACACTCTAATTGTAATGGTTTACTAAGGAAAAAGTTGCAATGCAAGTTTCAGCAGGGGACGTTTTGTCCTTTCTCAGCTCCCAGAGGTCGGAGTCATGAAGCGTTACAGTACTGATGCCAATTTGTGGAGCTGGCACAGACACAGCGCCACGCTCAGGCGTGGAGCGGAGCCCACTGGGAACAGCTGATGGGAACAGATAATTATTCCCATGCTACAGGCACCGAGTCCGTGTCCCCAAACTCAGAGACAGGTGATGCAGGAAGGAACGGCGCTGAACAGAGACTATAAATTATAGAATGATAATCAGGAACAGAACGTCTTTGTGCCGGTTTGTCGAAGTAAAAGGGTATAATAGGTGCTGGACAGGGGCGGACTGACAACTCATGGGGCCCCCAGGCAATAGGGGATCATGGGGCCACTGTGTCCTTGCCCAAACTCAAAAAAGCCTATGAAAAAGGTACCAGGGGCATCTCATGAGGCCCCCTACTGACCCCGGGCCCTCACCAGTGCCCGAGTTTCCAAATGGTCAGTCCGCCCCTGGTGCTGGATACATTAGATCAGGGCTATACAAACCCCAACAGCCAGGTAGCCAGGGCCTGGTACCTATTTTAGACCGTTTCTGGATTGCCAGGTTCAGAAATGTACAAATAGGTCATTTTTGAAAGGTGAATGAACATTATTTATTATTATTATTATACAGGATGTTTATAGCGCCAACAGTTTGCGCAGTGCTTTACAATATAAAAGGTGACAGTACAATTACAATACATTTCAGTACAGAAGGAATACGAGGGCCCGGCTCGTGGAGCTTACAATCTAAAGGAAGGGGGAGGTGATACAAAAGGTGATAGCTGCGGGGGATGATCTGGTGGAGGTGATTCAAGAACAGTTCTTAGGTGGGGGTGGGGGTGGGGTAGGCTTCCCTGAAGAAGTGAGTTTTCAAAGATCGCCTAAAGGCAGACAGAGTGGGGGCTGACCGGACATGCAGTGGTAGGGAGTTCCAGAGGATGGGAGAGGCTCTGGAAAAGTCCTGGTAGCGAGTGTGGGAGGAGGTGAGGAGGGAGCTAGAGAGGAAGATATCATGGGAGGAGCGGAGTGGGCGATTTGGGCGGTATCTGCGGATGAGGTTGATGATGTAGCTAGGGGCAGTGTTGTGGATGGCTTTGTAAGCTGTGGTTAGTATTTTGAATATTTATTGCACGTATTGTGTAAAGGTACGCAGAGCCAACAAATTGGTGCTTTATTTACTGTACAATCAGTCCCTGCCCTCATGGAGCTTACAAGGTCTCTATCTCACATACATACGAGGTCAAACTGACCTACCAGCTTGTCTTTGGAATGTGGGAGAAAACTGGAGGACCCGGGACACACAATCACAATGCAATCATGAAAACTCCATCCAGATAGCGCCCTAACCAGGCCTGGGCACTGCCTGCCAGGCACTTCAATTGTTCAACAATGCATTTCTGTAGAGTATCAACCTAAATACACATCAGTAATCTGGGAACCCCTGGTTGTGAGACAGGGGAGAAATTCCCAGGCTTTCCTCCAGCATCCTTGCTGTGTTTCCCATATAGAAAGTGTGATGTAAAATTTGTCAGTAGTAAGAAGATCCAGCTAAGTCTGAATGAGTCAAGTAGGCCCCATTCACCCGGGCATACTTAAGTGTTCACCTGTGTGAGGGATGTATTTTTTCTGCATGAGATGCACAAGTGTTCCGTGGATCTGCCTGCAGGCAACCCCATTCATGTCAATGGGGATACAGCAGATGCACAGACACAGCTGCTACTAAACTAAACAGCATTGTGGGTGCGTGTCCCCAAATGAATACTATTTGCATTTGGGGACCAATACCCGCAACCACAGGGATGTCAAATTGGGAGCAGAAGCTGTGTCCATGCATCCCTCCAATGGTCATGAATGGGACTGTCTGCATGAAGATGGAACGCAAAACACCCATGCATCTCATGCAGGCAAAACACGCGCCTCACATGGATACACACCTGAGTACACCCATGTAAATGAGGACTAATTGGTGATACCATAGAACCATAGAGAGGAAGACAGTTACACAGCACAGACCCCAGGAAGAATACTCCCAGTGACCCTATGAGGTTCTCTATGGTGAAAATGACAGTTTAGTGAACATTCTGAGGAACAACTATGTTTGGACATCTTGAATGGCTTTGTTACCTGGAACTGCCATTTAAATTCTACATTAAAAGGCCAGTCCTATGCCACTGATAGACAGAATCTTAAGAGTCAGAAGTCTGAACTATCAAAGACTTGAGTTTGAGAATATTTAGTGGACGTAGCTTCAAACTCAAGTCATTGAGAATATTTAGTGGACGTAGCTTCACTGACTTGAGTTTGAAGCTACCTCCACCAAGTTTCTGTCCTTCAATGACTTGAGTTTGAAGCTACCTCCACAAAGTCTATCCTTCAATGATTTGAGTTCCAAGCTACCTCCACCAAGTTCCTGTCTCTTAATGAGTTCCAAGCTACTTTCTACCAAAGTTTCCAGGTCTGTTTCAAGACAACCTTCAATGAATATGTAGGAACTTCCAAAAAAGTCAAGTCCACAGTGTGTTATTTTATAATACATATTAACTGCCAGTATTAAATCATCATGAGGGGATGTGGGGGGGGAAATCACCATCGAGAGGCCCTTTTATTCTCTATTCTAGATAAACAAGTTTAAGCTGGTATTGGGCTTTACAACCCAAATGTGAAATATCAATTTAAGGTCGAATTGGTTTTCAGTTGCCTATTACTCTACTTCACCTTATGCATGAAATATCTGGCAATGTTGTCCATTGCAACCAATCATATTCTCTTAGAAGAATATAGAAGATAACACAGCTCTAAGCACCCACATCCTCTATCTAGTTCCAAAAAATCCTGGGTCCTTGCCCACGAGCACGTCCTAGCTCAATTCACTGAGTATAAAGAGAATGATGGGCGGCACACCAATGACATCCCTGATATGAAAGCAATGTAACTGCAGGCCCAGCAAACTGCCAAACATCCCACCATGTAGCTGTTTGGCACTGATGCATTTCACCCATGCGGGATGGTCTCTAAGAATAAGCCCTTATGGATGACCACCCCATCCAGAGTTTCCGTATCTCAATGACTTTAGTTCCAAGCTACTTCCACCAAGTTTCTATGTTAGTCAATGACTTGAGTTCCAAGCTACCCTCACAAAGTTCTTGTCTCTCAATGACTTGAATTCCCAGCTACCTTCTACCAGTTTCTAGGTCTGTTTCAAGACAACCTTCAGTGAATATGAAGGGACTTCCAAGAAAGTCAAGTCCACGGCTTCAGGGTGGGATGTTTGACAGTTTGTTGGACCTGCACTAAAAGTGATTTTTCTTCAGTGGCATCATTGGTGTGCAACTGTCATTCGGTGCGCAGTATGTCGGCAAAGTGAAAATCTGGCTTTATTTATAACACAGACATTTCTTTTTTTTTCATGTACAAGACCCTTTTTGACTGCTCTGTCCTCCTTTGCAGATGTTATCAGTTCTTGCACAGAGGTCGCCCCTTTTGGCCAAGCTGAGGGTACTGGGAGCTGCCAGTGTACGAGGGGCCCACACCCATGAGAGCTCAGGTGAGTGCCGGCAATGTAATGACAAAAGTGTGTGTCGAGGTTCACGTGGCCTGAAATGAAATGTGAGTCACAGAATGAGGTAAGAAGGAATTCACAACTGAAGTGAATCAATACATAAGCCTGGAAGACATGACAGCCTCCTTCAGTGGAGGAAAGGTCATTGGATCAAACAGGAAGAGGATGCCTCAGGAGACAAGGATCAATATTTATAGAACAGAGGACAGGGTGACATTAGGATGAAGTCACCTTGAATAAACAAATTGAACAAAGAATGAGGAGAGAAGGACTTTCTATATGACTCAGAATGCAGATCATCAATTTCAGCAAGGTACTCCAGTAGCTCAGCAGCTCACAATCAAAAGGAAACCAGCACATGCAATCTTAGATTACAGATCATTCCTACTTAAATGTATAGGGAGTGGAGTTCTCCTTTCATTTTTAGTTTCCTGGACAATATTGCAAAGTCAACCCGAGAAATCGCATTTTCTCCTAAGGTCATTTCTACGTTTTAGAGGTTACAGGGGGCATAATTAGAAGCAGCGAATCTGACATCCACCAACTATTCATTGCAGGTGAATCTTCCAGGTGTGTGGAGGCCTCTGCCTCCCTTCTTCTGAGCTTTCAGTCAGTTGTAGATCCCTTAACCTACCACAGTGACTCCCAGTTCCTTTAGTGTCCTCCCATAATTGCCCACAATGCTCCGTAGCCTTCTCTGTGTCCTAGCCCCCACAGTGCCTTCCACCTCTCAGGTCTTCAGTCAGCTGAAGTTCCACTAAGTTACCACAGTGGCTCTCAGGTCTAATAGTGCACCCAACCTCAAACAATTGCCTGCAGTGCCCCTCAACCCCCCACAACACTACCACCACAATGCTCCCAGGCCCCTCAGAGTCCTCAGACCAGCCTTTTTCAACCATGGTAGTCCACTCACAGGTTGCTATGGGTTCCTTGAGCAGTAAACAGTGATGGATTCATCTCCTATGTTATGGTGCCAACATTGTTTTGTCTCCAGCACCACTGAAGAATTCCCAGAATGGGACCAATGGAGCTTCTCCAGTCAGTAACCATTCAGATGATTATGTTCACTGTCTATAGGGGAAAATTCTTCCCACTGGCCACCATTGTAAGGAGCATTCTTCCCACTGTCCTCCAATGTATGGGGTTCCCACACTGACCACCACATTTCCTCATGACCCACCAGTGTAACAGGTCATTTCACTAACCACCAGTACAAGAAAGCCGTTTTTCCATAGGCTATCAATGTGGTGCAATTAGTATGCCATGAGCTAGGTTCTTCCATCAGCCAGCAACAATGAACGTTGTCATCTGGATGTGCTAGGGCAGGGGTGGGCAACTGTGGTTGTTCTTCAGCCAGCAACAATGAACATTGTCAACTGGATGTGCTAGGGCAGGGGTGGGCAACTGTGGTTGTTCTTCAGCCAGCAACAATGAACATTGTCAACTGGATGTGCTAGGGCAGGGGTGGGCAATTGTGGTTCTTCAGCCAGCAACAATGAACGTTGTCAACTGGATGTGCTAGGGCAGGGGTGGGCAACTGTGGCCCTCCAGCTGTTGTAGAACTACAAGTCCCATGAAGCATTGCAAAACTGACAGTTACAAGCATGACTCCCAAAGGCAGAGGCATGATGAGACTTGTAGTTCACCAATAGCTGGAGGGCCATAGTTGCCCACCCCTGTGCTAGGGTAAGAGTTTTAAAGCGGTAGTAAACTCACTATACTAACATACTATACATACTTACCTGTAGGTACAATGAATATCTCCTAATCGTGCACCATTTAGGAGATATCCACATCAGCAATAGCCGATGACGTCACCCGCGCATGTGTGATGACACTCAACATTCACATGGTATACCATAGAACGCAGAGTGCATGTGCAAGAATGACGTCATCATGGCCCTGGCCATTCAAATGGCCGGAGCCCATGAACCTGAAAGGAAGACCAGGTGAAGATGGAAGCCCTGTGACAGCCTGCAGTTTGAAAGGTGAGTATGTCATAATGTGCTAGTACGGGGGTCCGTTTTTTAAAAATGTTTTGGTGGTTTACTACCACTCTAATATTATAATGGGGAATGTTTATTTTATTGTGCTAAAAAGTGTTGAAATCAAAAAGCACTGTGGGTTTGATTCTACTTTATGGTCTTATTATTGCGATAAAGTGTGACACTTTTACTCAAGTTTAATAATTCATAGTACTCTATCCCTGGGCTTTATCTAGTAGAAAATATCTCTTCATTGTTAAATATGCTTCCCGGAATCAATAAAGATTGCTTTAGAATTGACGAGGGAAATTTAGGTATACAACCAGCGCTAGAAAACTCCCTAAAACAACCAGGCATAACAAACCATAACAACCGAACAGAAAAGAACCCTACTGTGGGGAATTCCAAGGTCACTGGACGTATATGGAAAACCAAAGGAAACATGCAAGTAGGAAGTGAAATGAAAGCCTCAGATGAGCGTATTTCAACCTTTATATCTTGGAGGAACCTTGTTAAAAAAAAAAAAAAAAATACATTCTAAACCCCAGCTTGTGTTACATATTGTAAAGGTAATGTATTCAGTGAATTGCAGATTTAATATGAAGTAGGAGAATAAAAAAGAAAATGTACCTCTTTAACCCCTTCACGCCTAAGGGTAAAACAAATCTAAATGCCTAAGCACAATTCTGCAACGTTGACATGTGTTAGTAAAACCACTTTGTACATCCAGGTGGATTATACCGCGTTTTTTTCAGGACAAATTGGGCTTTCATTTGGTGGTAAATGGTAATGGACAGCTCCTATTTTTTTTTTTATCATCAAAGGAAAAGTGGCCCAAAATAGTAAAAAAAAAAAAAAAATAGTTTTTTTTTTATTTACCTGTGTGTTTCTTGTTACGACCATAACCTACCTCCATAGAACAACCCAAAATAAATTCTCCAGCTCTTGAGGATCGCAGCGATACCATATATGTGTGTTTTATTTGTTGTTTGTACCCATAGTAAAGCCCAGAAACAATAGTGTGCATTTTGTTTTTGGCTTTTTTTCTTTTTTTTTAACCTAAAACACACTGACACCAATTTTTTTTAAATCCTGACCTTTGACCCTGACCTTGACACAAACACTAACCCTGGTACGGAACTAGATCAAACCTTGATCTAGGTATTTTTCTTAATTTTTTCTTTTATTTTTTAATATTTTTTTTTTATTTTTTTTTATTAAAAACATTTTTTTTTTATCTCTCTATGAATGGAGAAGAGAGATACATTGTAACTCTCTAACTCCTGACATAGACAGCGAAAAAACAAGGGGGGCGGGCTGCACAGTGACTGATCACTGTGATAGCCAATCAGAGGCTATCACAGCGATCACGTGAATCGCAAGTCCCGGGTCCCAATCGTTAGAACGGGACCCGGGGCTCTCAGTGACACCGCGGTCTCTGTGCTGGGAGCGTGCAGTGCGGCGCGCTCCCAGCACAAAGACAGGTATGAAAATATGCGACCCCACGGAAAAAAACCCAGTTCCATGGGGCCGCATATTTGTGTGCCGTCGGCGTCAGGGGGTTAAAGTAAAAGCTGGAATCGCTTCGGTGCACAGCTATCCAAGCTGTGGAACTGCATGTTACTTCATTCTGTGCGAATGAGGGCAAAATCGAATGGTAGAAGGCTATTTTCTCTCCAGGTCAAATGTTATTCATTCATACAGAATCAGGAAAATAACACATTATGGTCAGTAATGGTCAATAGAAATCAAAATCAAATCTCCAGCTCAGTCTAGTGACCTTAATGCAGCATTTTCCTGGTTCACTTTACTGTATGAAGAATAAAAGACAGAGAGGAGAGAAAACATCAACGGAAAATAGTGGAATCACTAGACAGACATCAATGACACATGCAGCCCTCAGCTTTTAGAAAGAGTTGCATTACAATGTTAAATTATCCTTGCAGAAGTGACAACTCTGCCGGCCATGATGCTCTCTTTGTATGTAAACGGATACACTTTGTGTCTACCTGGAGATATCTGGAGCTGTTCCTCTCATCCTACACTGCAAGTTCATATTTATGGCACCACATGCCGAATTTCAAAAAGTACCGCTGGGCTGATATCACTCTACCCGACGGTAAACGGCACTGCAGCCTCCAAGGGAAACAAAGGTGCTGCCCACTGAAAGGACATAAATTCACTGCAATGAGGGCAAGTGGCAGATCCCTTGGAGACCTCCCATGAGACCCCAGATTGAGTAACCCTGCCTTAGATGAATACAAGGGTTGCATCCTACCCAGGGGCGGACTGACAACTCATGGGGCCCCTGGGAAATAGGGGATCATGGGGCCCCTGTGTCCTTGCCAGCACTCAAACCACACCCAAAAAGCCTATAAAAAAGGTGCCAGGGGCATTTCATGGGGCCCCCTACTGACCCCGGGCCCTCGGGCAGTGCCCAAGTGCCCGAATGGTCAGTCCGCCCCTGATCCTACCTGCTCATTATTTCATCAAAGCATTGCTGTAGTGTACCTGTCCACCCCAGTCCATTGTGTTTGTGATCTGAAATTCAGGGAACCCCACTTGCGATGCAGGTGATCGATTCCAAAACACACTTCTTGCAGACTCCAAGCCGTCTCTGGCATGCTCAAGACCTAACTGAAAATAACAAAAAAAAAAAAAACAAACACATAACAAAAGAATTGTCAGCACAAGGGGCTTACTTGGGCGGCCAGGGGGTGGTAAAAGCAGGTACTTGCCCCCAAAAGACGTGCAGTCGCTCATGGCTCAAGTCGCTCAAATTAAATCCCCCGTCGTATTCCGCAGGCAGTTAAATACAACCCATTAAAAGAGAAAAAAAAAATGTTATGGCACACAAAGCAAATATGCAATTTAGAGCACTTTGGATTCTGCGTGAAGTTGATAAAAGATTTAAATACATCAGTTGAACAACTATTTTTGTATAGTTTCAGGGTTGTCAGTTAAAGTTTTACTGAAAGAAGAAAAAAAAGAAAAAAAAAGAAAAAAAAAAAGCAATATAAAGATTCATAGTATAAAATTTGAAATAGCCCAATCTATGGTTCACACTAACATGACTCTCCTGCGACTTGCGACACATTCATTTCAACGTGGGCTTGTCTTAATTGCTTCGACAAACAGTTACTTCACTACTTTTCTGTGTTTTCCTTGCAAACACGAGTGCCATAGATTACAATTTTACAATCACAAAAGACTCAAGGAAGTGGTTTCTTTGTCTCGTCTTTGAAATTTTGGCTTCGACTTCAGAGGGCGTTGCGAGTTCAATAAATGTGTCACAATCTGTAATGTTATCATTGGGCAAAGTCAAACATTTTATGATTGGGTCAAAGTTACAAAACACCAAAATCGCATTCGGGGCTCCGTCCGTGCGCACTAGTGGGCTTTTTAAGCTCAAAAAAGCTGGAAAAAATACTGGTAATAGAATTTTTTTTGTAGTGTGAAGCGTTGGATTAGCATTTTTATAGTACATGTAGGAAAAAGCTAAAAAAAAAAAATAAAATGCCCATCTCCAGGACCTCTCCAGGGCTTCCCCCATCCTCTGGAACTCCCTACCCTAATCCATCAGACTATCACCTACTCTCCTCACCTTTAGGCGCACTCTGAAAACCTATCTGTTCAGGGAAGCCTACCCCACCCTCAGCTAATTACGGATCTCCTCCACTCCTCCTACCATTCCATCCCCCACAGCTATCCCTCCCGTACCACTATCCCCTCCCTCCTAGATTGTAAGCTCCAAGGAGCAGGGCCCTTGAACCCCTCGTGTATTGAATCGTATTGTTACTGTACGGTCTCGTGTACTGTCTCCCATTATAATGTACAGAGCTGAGCAAACTGTTGGCGCTATATAAATCCTGTATAGTAATAATAATAATAATGTTAGTAGCCCTTTAGTAGTGTTTAGCCTTTTTTTTCCCAACACTCCAAAAAACAATAGTTTGTCAAGTGGGACTAGATGCATAATGGGGTAGGTTTGACAGACGGGGGAGACGTCCATCAGAATGTATTTAATGTGATTTTGGTTGCCAAATAGGAGCAGGCGTATGGGAATAAAGAGATAGGGAAGGGAATGGTCGGAGTGGGGAGGATAAATGCAAGGTAAAGGGTTAAAGGGGAAATGAAAAGGATCCAGAAGGGAAGAAGGAGCAGGGATATGAAGATCCAAGGGGCAAAAGATATATATGTTCCTGGGCAACTCCTGGTTATCTAGAAGTCCAGATTTTAAGTTTCGAAACTGGTATCCCTCAGAGGGGAATACATTTTAGAGTATTAGGGAGGGTGAAGTTACTGTGGACCAGGGGCAGACTGACCATTTGGAAACTCGGGCACTGCTCGAGGGCCCGGGGTCAGTAGGGGGACCCATGAGATGCCCCTGGTACCTTTTCCATAGGCTTTTTTGAGTTTGGGCAAGGACACAGGGGCCCCATGATCCCCTATTGCCCGGGGGGCCCCATGGGTTGTCAGTCCACCCCTGATGTGGACCAATAACATTTAAGGTTTGATTTTTTTTTTTTTGGTAGTTGATGAACCCACTGGCTTGTTTGGTTGCTTGGTGGATTCCAGCAGGAAGATCTCCTGGACATAATTCCAAGCAGAACTCTTGACTTCCTAAATTCTTTCTGCAGCACTGTCTATTCCATAACCAATTAATGGAAAAAAATCCACCATGGAAGGTCAACATCCACCTTAATAGCAATCAAAGAAGGGGATGGAGCTGGAAACTGAACTACAAAAAATGACCAGAAATTACAAAAATACAGTATTCACTGTGTAAGCATCTTTCAAAAACAGCTAAAATCAAAAATATGAAAAAGTAAAAATGAAGTATGTCTAAAATTGTAGTTTTATCGAAGGCTAATCCATCTGCACGGTGGCAATGCTACAGTGTTTCCATTGCAGCAGAAACAATGTGGTCACCTTGTAACAGGAAGTGGAAAAAAATGGCTGTACTGGCAGGGTCAACAGGTACTAAAACTGTTACAGAAGGGGCAAAAAACACAAGAAACTGCTATGTGTCGATTTTCTTTTCTGTTTTAAAGTGGTTGTAAACCCTTACACATACCAAATGAAGTGATTGGCTTCAGGTGATACACAGAGACATACATTGTACTTATTTATCTGCAACGTTCTTTCCTCTACAGCTTTCTAAAATGCACATTTTACACAGCATTCCTGAGTTCCAGAATGCAGGGGGCGGGGATCTGACATCACACACTGCAGAGTGTAAACTGAGACTAGAGTGGAGGGAATGGACACAACCCCTCTACACATTCTGGAAGGGATACAGCTGAGGCTGGTGGTAGGGGGTCCATGGTCTGGGATGGCATAAACTGTCAGAAATAGCAGAGGAAGGAGAGAAATCACACGATGTGCCTTGGGTTGAGGCAAGTACACACTGTTGAAGGATATGGTTTGTTCATTTTTTCATTTCAGAGCTTTACAACCACTTTAAGCTGCCACCGCTGAGGATCACAACCAGTTGATTATAAAAATCTGATTCGGTGCAAGAAACACAAGTAGCTCTTTCGACACTTTGATGAAGCCAGTCCTATGGTTAAAGTATATAAAATGATTACAGAAAATAAAGGATAACTGAATGTTTCCTTTCTGTTGGACAGATGCTGCACCGTATTACACAAGGCCAAGATATTATGACCAACGCGCCTTACCTTTACCCGACATCCCATTCCACGAGTCGTTGACCGAGCAGCAAGTGTCCCTTAAAGACAAGGAAAAGGGGCCCTGGAAGCAGCTGAGCCAAGAGGAAAAGATTTCACGTAATGCACCGCAATCATTTCTGCAAAAATTGTATGCAAACAGAAATCCACCTAAAAATTTGAGTTAGAAATTCAAATATCTGTTATAACTCTACTGTCGCCTGGCCTCCAGCTTGGGAAGATTCCACTTCCGGTCAGGGCTAACCAGGTTGGTTGGGACAAAGTGGAGAAAAGGGGTGAGGACTATCATCCAATCACAGGCTGAGGTGGGGTCTGGGCCGGGATCTATTACGTAGCTGCACCCTTACACGGAGCTTAGAACGCAGCGCAAAGCCATGGGTTCTATTCCCATGATCTGCCGGTGAAGAGGTGCAGACTATCAATATTCCCATCTAGAGCAATGTGTGCAGTAAATAGAGAAAATGCCGCTCTACCAACCAGCCACCATAACCTGTGTATGAGGACTGTCTTCAGCCTTCAGTCTACATGGCCAAGAAACCACACCACTGATGCATTTTGCCCCGGGGGCTTAGTCATAGGATCATGTAGGACAAACCCTGGTGGACAGGATGAAATGCATCGAGGGTGTGGTTTCTTGGTGTAGCTACATTGCATTTTGCAGGAGGTGCAGGATGTGGCCAAGGTATTGTAGGTAAACTGGAAGGGGGTATTTGTGGAGCAGAACTACAAATTCTATATATGTGGATGTTTCAACCATATATTTTGCTGTTTATCAGGAGATCAGCTTTGACAATTCATCAAGGCTTCCAAATTCTTACCTTTTCTTTCTTCCTCTCTTGTACAGTTTATCGGATAAAATTCAACATGACGTATGCAGAGATGAACAAGCCGAACCAAGAATGGAAGACTGTAATGGGAGCCATCTTCTTTTTCTTAGGCATAACAGGTCTTATCATCTGGTGGCAAAGAGTTTATGGTGGGTACCATGGTAGTGGCTGCTAACCCATTCACCTACATAACGCAGGCAGTAGCTCACATGGTATTAGTTAGTTGTTTAGCAACCAGCAGTCAGAGTTTGAGCGAAGAGGTGAGCCCACTCCATTCGAGATCCAAGTCATTGAATGTTGAAAGGGAGAAAAAGAAAAAAGCGAAGAGGAGATGGCGATCAAAGTACTATATGGTCATACATTTGTGAATACCTGACCATCACACCTCATATATGGCCAAAATAAAGAGAGTAAGGTTTTTTTTTATCAGTTAGGCCCCTTCCCCACAAGCAGACCAATGAGGTCTGCATGTCCGTTTTTCAGGTGGACCTGATCAGACCCTCCATTCTGCTCTATGGAACTACAGGTGTAAAGACTTGTCCGTTTACACCCACATACCACTAATCTGATTCGATTTGCCAAAAACAAATGGAAGGGGATCCATTACCCTCCATCTGGAGAGATGTAAACAGACAGCCGGTCCGTTTACATCCGATTGCCTATAGAGCAGAGTGGGCTGTGTCTGTGTCCGTTCTGAATATCTGTCAAAGAACATCTTTACGGCTTAGTAAATCACTGACCAAAACCTCGTATCTAACTGCTGAAATCAGAACTTTTGGTCTAGGACTCACGAAGGATTAAAACTAGAAAGCCAAACAATAGAAAACATTTAAAATGATATCATTTTAGGTTCTCTTTTGGCTAACTAAGCTGTTAACCATTCACTAATCTCTGCATGGAGAACGGTGGACTAATCAGCTGAGGAGGAGGTAAAAATCTGAGTATGCTTTACATTGCCATGACAGGCAGTCCCTAACCAGTTATAGGACAGGGACTGGTGTTCCTCTAGTTTTTAAGGACCCCCCCTCGGCTGATAACAAGCAGCATCAGTTATCAATAAGCCTCCCCCTCTACCTTCTCTGCTCCAACAGTGTTACCTCCACTCCCGCATACCCTCGAAGACGACTGGAAGGCCATGCAGCTCAAAAGGATGTTGGACATGCGTGTGGGACCCGTACAAGGTTTATCCTCCAAGTGGGACTATGAGAAGAATGAATGGAAGAAATGAGGAGACGGCGAGGAGGTGATCAGTTACAGGACCTAGCACAAGTCCAGTATCCGTGCACACTGTGTTCGTGTACCACGTCACCAAGAGCGCACAATTAAACTGTTAATAAACTGACCTTATTAGTTTGTGCAATGTCCTCAATTGTAACACTTTCCTGATTCCACAACGGCTTGAGTTTTGGAGTTAGAGAACACTTTTTAGCCACTGTTTTATATAGGCACCCTGGACAGTTGTGGGTTACCGGTTGGTGTCCTCCAATCAGCTGCACCGGTGGGTAATTGGCCATTGGATAAAAGAATAATTACACTGTTCAACAAATTTTTATTTTTTGCCAGTTTTGGAAACAAAAGGATCCATTTCTTAATGAATTTCACATTCTGAGTTCAAATATAAAAATGAAATTTGTCAATTGGCTCTAGTTTTTCTGTAAACGGAATGTTTTCTACTATAGGCGTAATGACTACATAATGCACAATAATTATATAGATAGATGTCTTTCCACAAATATAAAGCAAGTGATATTGACTACATAACAAAGCCTAAATGGCATAATATATTGCATAGGATTACCAAGAAAAATTATAGCCATAAGCTAAGTTGAATCATTTTAATACTTAGGATTCTCACTAGTTTTGTCTTCAGTTTGTGTCGGTTTTGCTTCTCTTGGCTTTTCTCTTGTATTCGAGGAAAGGGCTATCTCTTACAACTGCACGTGACTACACGCTTCAGGTTCTTCCTCACTTGACTCAACCACGAAGGATTCTGGTGCTTTAGGAATTGGTAGCCCCTCTCCATGAGGAACTGGACGTATTGCCGATGGAATATTTGGATAGTGCACAGATAACTTTTTCTTCTTATTTAGCCCTTTTACAATTGGAGGCACCATACAAAAGTAACAATTACTAACATGATCTGTTGGCTCTCTCCAAATCATTGGCACAGCGAAAGGCATAGATGCCTTTTTTCCATTCAACCATTGCTCCAGGGCCTTCCCACAAGAATTGCAGCATATATGTGGTGCCCAGCTCTTGTCCTGGTCTCCTATCTTGCAGCCAAAATACAAGTTGTAGGCTTTCTTAATCATTCCTGTTATCCTCCTTTTTTGTGAGATAAAAGTTATTTCACCGCAGATATAGCAGAAATTATCTGCTTTATTCACACAAGTTCGAGGCATTACTGAGTAGCCTATATAAGCATAAAACGAAATGTAAAGACGCTGTCGAACTACAATCAGCTACAGATACTGCAGCTTTTATGCAGTGAAGTGATGCAATTAAAGGCTAATATTGCATCATCTCAGTATACATGCAATTTTCTATTGGTCACCAGTATCAATTGCGCAATATGCAGCTGAAGTTGCATCATAATTTTGAATGGCTTACGTCATTAGATGGGTGAATATATCATGGAAACTAGAGCCAATCAACATTTTTTAGGGTCATTTTCGTTTTCAGCACCCCAAAATTATGCAAGATTAGCTAATTTTATGCCCAAAACTGTTTACCTGTTAAACAGTGTTATCGCACCGGGGACTTTATAGCAAGTGATGTAGAAAACACCCGGAACAATTTAACGTCACGGACCGTTTTCTAGACAACTTTTACACTGATGCACACCGATACCCACAGCCATTTGGGTACAATCTTCAGTGACTTTTGGCCGCAGGGAGAATGTGTAGCCACCTCGGGTGGGTATATTTCCTACAAAACATGATCATTTTTCGCTTTTCTGCATTTGACACAGTGGAGGGAAAAAGCTTCCTTCACCATAATGGAGCAAGCTGGACAAAGGTGAAACAGATAGATCTAGTTCAGGTCTACCTGTGCCATGAGTGCCATAGAAAGTGGTACATGTTCCACACCTAAATAACAAAGGGATTGTGGCAGTTTTCACTATAGAAAACTGCCAAGATCCTTGTCAGATTGGTTCTGGTGCACAAGTTGCAAACTGTCTGCCAGTAACCTGGCAGTAAGCTCAAATGCCTCTCTCTGCCCGTGCAGTAAACACACTACACGGGCAGAGCCTGCAAATTGACAGGTAGAATTACTTTCCCTGCTTATACATAAGGCCA
This sequence comes from Staurois parvus, assembly GCF_062004578.1. Taxonomy (NCBI): domain Eukaryota; kingdom Metazoa; phylum Chordata; class Amphibia; order Anura; family Ranidae; genus Staurois; species Staurois parvus. Next base: position 473,570 of record NW_028319010.1, read on the forward strand.
ACTGCCTTCTTCCTCCCTTTTGCTCTCAGCTGAGTAAAAGTGGACAGAGAGAGAGCAGAGCTGGGCAAGCTTGTTATGCCTGTGTTCCTTTTATTAAATTAAAAGGAACAATCTGTTCTGTTTTTCAGTTTACAAGAGTGGCGCAGGCTTTACGCCTTTGCCACCATTTGTTAATTCCCCCAGCATGACTGTATAGTTGCCAAAGCATCATCGGTAACCATGCCCATCCTGTGCAACACCTCAAAATGTGTCAAATCTTACAATCCAAGGACCCATCACTCTGTAACAAGTACCTTTTCCCCTATGCATTTTTTTCCCCTGAAGCGTTTTCAATTGAAATCAATGGAATGCACCAAAACGCGTGCCAAACTGAAGCACAATGGCGTGCATTTGAAACACACATTGCAACAAACTTTGAGTTGAATGTCAACGTGTGTCACGCAAATTAATGGAGGTTAACATTCGTTGATGTGCTTTGTGATGTATTGAAGTGCGTCTTAATGTATGCATTGACATGCGCTTGATACATTGCTATTGATTTTATTTAAAAAATGCATAGGTGTGAATCTGTCCATTTTTCATAAAAAAAAAAAAAAAAAAGCTAAAAAACACATGAAACCAAAGTTGTTTTCAATGTGCAGCACTGGGAGGGGTTACCTTTTAGGATCGAATCACTACATCAACCCATGTACAGTATATATAAAGAAAGATGTAATGGAGACTAGCGATGACCCTTTGCTTAGTAATTGTGGCTACATGCCTGTCGTTATATTTAGAGCCCCAACGGTGCACTCTGTATCCACATCAATCATGCAATTCTATACCTAAAAGGAAACAGCGACTGTATATACCACATGAGAATGGGCTATTGAGTACCTGCATGAAAAAAGTCTTCACACCTCTACAGAAAACGGAGACATCTCACGTTTCTATGAACTTTACTTGTCAGCCAGAAAGCTTCCATTGTAGAAAAGTGCGGCATCACAATGACAAGAAATCGGTCCCGTGCTAGGAAGTGTAAATCTTTTATCCCCACCTTTAAGTGTTAAGTAAATCCAAAAATGTATTGTATTCCTCAATAGCAATAAAGGATATAAATTCACTTTATCTGTTCTACATTCCTTTACTAATTCTGAGATTACCTTGTAGAAGTTACATCATCACTATGCTGTACATAGCCTGGGCAGAGAGCATAGCTGTGGGAGGGGTCCAGAAGGCCCCACCCACTACAAGCTGCCTGCAGAAAATTACAGGAGGGGGCGGATACAAGACCAGACATTCTGCTTCCTGTTATAAAGACCACTCACTGCTGCTCTCTCCTTGTTCAAAGTGTCACACTGATATACTGCACAGTCCTGGAAGAAGTACACAAAATCTCATAAGGATTGGAGCAAGAATAACCATGGGTTGCATTTAAATATTTGCTATCCTGTGGTTCAACTTAAAGCAAATCCTTTTTTTTGGGGGGGGGGGGGGGGAATCTATTAGTTTCTGACCTGAAGATCCTGCCAGTAACGGTACTTGATATTTTGGACTGGCAATGGCAAGCACAGTCCTTCAGTTGGCCAATGAGATGCTCATGCCTCCTGTTGTTACTGGCAGGAACTCGAAAACGATTTGCATAAACAAAAAAAAACAAAAACAGTAACTATATATAGTGAGACATAATGCCAAACATACTAAAAATAGAGTTTGGGTTTGCAAAAACTTTTCATCTAAAATGTTACTAAACCCTGGACCCTGCATTCCCTATATCCGCTCTCCCCGGAGCCCGCATTCCCTATATCCGCTCTCCCCGGAGCCCGCATTCCCTATATCCGCTCTCCCCGGAGCCCGCATTCCCTATATCCGCTCTCCCCGGAGCCCGCATTCGCTATATCCGCTCTCCCCGGAGCCCGCATTCCCTATATCCGCTCTCCCCGGAGCCCGCATTCCCTATATCCGCTCTCCCCGGAGCCCGCATTCCCTATATCCGCTCTCCCCGGAGCCCGCATTCACTATATCCGCTCTCCCCGGAGCCCGCATTCACTATATCCGCTATCCCCGGACCCCGCATTCACTATATCCGCTCTCCCCGGACCCCGCATTCACTATATCCGCTCTCCCCGGACCCCGCATTCACTATATCCGCTCTCCCCGGACCCCGCATTCACTATATCCGCTCTCCCCGGACCCCGCATTCACTATATCCGCTCTCCCCGGACCCCGCATTCACTATATCCAGTCTCCCCGGACCCCGCATTCACTATATCCGCTCTCCCCGGACCCCGCATTCACTATATCCAGTCTCCCACAGTACACAGAACATGGAAATGTAACTATTTTAGTATATATAAATTGCTAAATACCTTTTATCATCAGCAGTATATAGCGGTCTTGTGACTTCTATCAGTGTCCAGACAAGCACTGGTTAATCTTGTAGAATTTTTCTCCTCTAACTGTCCTATGAGGCTGCATGACCCCTGACCTCTATCTGGACAGCGCTGATTGGCCCTGTGCCGATCACATGCACCTCCCCCCCCTCCCCCCCCAAAAAAAAACCTCTCTAGCAAACACCAAACAGAGCATGTGCAGACTTGCCACTGCTGCTTTGTACTATGACAGGTGGATTGGGGACAGTAAAAGAAGGGGAGGAGCAGAGAAGACAGGATCAATCAGCCTTTTTAAGCGACGCAGAGGATTAACCCCTTAGGTTCCACAATGAGTATAACAAGTATGCTTTACTGCATTTACAGATTTTACTGTTGTGGGTTTAGTAACACTTTAACATCAATGGACTGCCTTTCGGGGGATGCACGGAATACCGGGAGGTCGGTAAACATGGCGTTCACTGTAGATTGCCCCGTATGAATGGGGCCTTAAAAAGAGAACCTGTATTTGTGACTGTGACCACGATTAAAAGATCATAAAAACTCTCCTACGTGTGTTAGCGAATGGCGGCCCTTACATTTTAGGACAGACATACAAACGCTTGGAAGAAACAAAAAAAAAAATATTTATTTAAACAGTTTAATGTTCTGCTTTCTGCAGCAGAGACCATCCAAATTCTAAAAGGGTTTAAAATGGTTAACAAAAGGTTTTGCGATTTGCAGCCTTGTGACAAGTGTGTGGCCTCCGCCTTGGCTGTGGAACCTTCATGAGTCCCTGGTCTCCCCTCCCTTCCCCCCTCCACCTCTCAGGGGACGGCCGGACCCTTCGTCCTATCTGCGGATGAGGTAAGAGGCCAATAAGACGGCTCCGGCCAGCGTTACTCCCGTCAGGAGCCACCTCCCGAAGCGTTCTTGGCTTCTCCGGCTGTTGGCGGCGGCGTCGTTCCCATATAGACTGACAAACGCTTCCTGTAAGGAAACAAGATTAAGTTAGAATTCTCAGTAAAGTCCCACACCCAGACTTGCACTGTCAGCATCCGGGGGGGGGGCAATCATATCCCCTACAAAGGGGGGCTGGGAGCTATTTATATACAAACTACAGGCACTCAGCAAACTTTTTTTGCGCACATTTCTTTCCGACAACTTTCGTCATGTTTTCAACAGTCACACATCTTAGGGCTCATGTACACTGCAGCTAATAAACGCACGTTCAGGGGCTGTTCTGCGGTTTTTCAGCAGCCCCTGAACTCTCCCTGATGTTTTCCTATGTGTCCGTGTACACATCGTCGTTTACAGGCAGTTGAGTTTACAGTTGTTTTTTTGAACGCAACAAACTTGCGTTCAGACGTCGATTTTATCAGCGTTTCAAATGCAAAACGCTTGTAAACGCGGCAAATCGTGTTTAAAATCGTGTGCAATTTTTTTAAACTCTTACAGTTCCCGATGCTGTCCAGAGCCTTTTTTCATCATGAAAAATGTATGCAAAGCGTTTTCAAGGTACTCAAATGGACAAAACACTAAACACAGGATGTTCCTATGGAGCTTGTCACACATTGTAATGACAAATTCACACCTCAGACCTCTCCCACCCTTGGAAACAACAGATATGTTAATGACCATTCACACCTCAGACCTCTCCCACCCTTGGAAACAAAAGATATGTTAATGACCAATTCACACCTCAGACCTCTCCCACCCTTGGAAACAAAAGATATGTTAATGACCAATTCACACCTCAGATCTCTCCCACCCTTGGAAATAAAAGATATGTTAATGAAAAATTCACACCTCAGACCTCTCCCACCCTTGGAAACAAAAGATATGTTAATGACCAGTCACACTTCAGACCTCTCCCACCCATGGAAACAAAAGGTATGTTAATGACCATTCACACCTCAAATTCCTCATGAAGACCCCCTGCCAGGAGGCCTTAATGACTCCCTCCACCAGACACCTTTCCCACCCTTGGAAACAGAAGAAATGTTAATGAGCAACTCACACCTAATTATCAACACATACTGCTGTCTCTGCTTCTACTCTCTGTATTTCTCTGAAACAGCCTGAAATAGTTAATAATTTACCACTTTTCAGTGCATTCTGGGCATTTGGGAGGTTCTCCTGTGCTTATCTTTAAAAATCCGCTTCTAATCGCAAACGCGCATAAACGCGTTATGCAAACGCAGCTAAACAGACGTTTTTTAACCTACGTTTTCCAGCAGTCAGTTTCCATCGTTCAGAAACGTCCCGTGTACATGGGGCCTTAGAAATGGTCAGAGGCGTGTTTTATTTAAAAGTTGCAGGACCAGCTGTTGACCAGTAGAGGGGGCAATTTATGAAGAGAAGCTCTGCCCTGGACATCTCCGGATTGTAACTGTAAGGCCTTGTTCACATAGACATGCTAAAGCGTACACCCGTGTGAGGGTTGTGTCTGCCTCCATATGTACAAATATTCCATTTATCACCGTGCAATCAGTCCTAAGCATGTCAATAGGGACGCAGCTGGCCGACACCCATGTGAGTACACAACTCCCAACGTTGACAGTATGTGCTCAGGGCCCCGCACCTACATAGCTGTCCAATCAGGAGCAGCAGTTTTGTCCGTTCAGCCACTGCATCCCAAATTATATGAATGGGACTGTCTGCATGGGGGATGCATGGAACACCTGAGCATCTCTGTACAGACAAATACAGCCTTTGGATAGGTATATGCTGTAGTATGTCCTGTGTGAACAAAGGACTAAACCCCCAGCATTGACATCAGAAAGATATTACAGAAAAAAAAAAAAAAGGCAAAAAGGCAGGCTGAACTAAAAAAGCTGACCCAATTCCCCCATCCACATGTTGGAGGTAATGGGGCAATACTCCCTGCTGTACCTTTGTATTCTGACAGCAAGGAGACTTCCCTCCTTGCTTGCCGTGAGAATGCATACTGCACAGCAACGCTGATTGAACTGCAAAATCACTATATCCGCTCTCCCCGGACCCCGCATTCACTATATCTGCTCTCCCCGGACCCCGCATTCACTATATCCGCTCTCCCCGGACCCCGCATTCACTATATCCGCTCTCCCCGGACCCCGCATTCACTATATCCGCTCTCCCCGGACCCCGCATTCACTATATCCGCTCTCCCCGGACCCCGCATTCACTATATCCGCTCTCCCCGGACCCCGCATTCACTATATCCGCTCTCCCCGGACCCCGCATTCACTATATCCGCTCTCCCCGGACCCCGCATTCACTATATCCGCTCTCCCCGGACCCGGCAGTCACTATATCCGCTCTCCCCGGACCCCGCATTCACTATATCCTCTCTCCCCGGACCCCGCATTCACTATATCCGGTCTCCCCGGACCCCGCATTCACTATATCCGGTCTCCCCGGAGCCAGCATTCACTATATCCGGTCTCCCCGGAGCCAGCATTCACTATATCCGGTCTCCCCGGAGCCAGCATTCACTATATCCGGTCTCCCCGGACCCCGCATTCACTATATCCGCTCTCCCCGGACCCCGCATTCACTATATCCGCTCTCCCCGGACCCCGCATTCACTATATCCGCTCTCCCCGGACCCCGCAGTCACTATATCCGCTCTCCCCGGACCCCGCATTCACTATATCTGCTCTCCCCGGACCCGGCAGTCACTATATCCGGTCTCTCCCCGGACCCTGCAGTCACTATATCCGCTCTCCCCGGGCCCAGCATTCACTATATCCGGTCTCCCCGGACCCTGCATTCACTATATCCGCTCTCCCCGGACCCCGCATTCACTATATCCTCTCTCCCCGGACCCCGCATTCACTATATCCGGTCTTCCCGGAGCCAGCATTCACTATATCCGCTCTCCCCGGACCCCGCAGTCACTATATCCGCTCTCCCCGGGCCCCGCAGTCACTATATCCGCTCTCCCCGGGCCCCGCAGTCACTATATCCGCTCTCCCCGGACCCCGCAGTCACTATATCCGCTCTCCCCGGACCCCGCAGTCACTATATCCACTCTCCCCGGACCCGGCAGTCACTATATCCACTCTCCCCGGACCCGGCAGTCACTATATCCACTCTCCCCGGACCCGGCATTCACTATATCCGCTCTCCCCGGACCCGGCATTCACTATATCCGCTCTCCCCGGCATTCACTATATCCGGTCTCCCTGGACCCGGCATTCACTATATCTGCTCCCTGGACCCTGCATTCACTATATCCGGTCTCCCTGGACCCGGCATTCACTATATCTGCTCCCTGGACCCTGCATTCACTATATCTGGTCTCCCACAGTACACACAACATGGAATTGCAATGATTTTAGTAAATATAAACTGCTAAATACCTTTTCTCCTCAGCATTATATAGCAGTCTTGTGACTTCTATCAGTGTCCTGCAAAGCACCGGGTAAAGCTTGTAGGAGTTTTCATTCGCCCCCGTTTGTCCCATGAGGCTGCATACCCCCTGACCCTCTGTCTGGACAGCCCTGTGCTGATCAATTGCACTCTCCCAAGAAAAAAAAAAAAAAAAAAATCTCACCAAACTGAGCATGTGCTCTGTTAACAGATTTTCAGCAATCTGTGCTCCAGTAGTTCTTCTATTGGATCAGACAACACAGCAAGCCTTCATTCCCCATGTATATCAATGACCCATTGCTGCCCATGACCCGGTCGCCAGTTTTCCTTCCTTGGACCGCGTTTGGTTGGTCCTGACCACCGCAGATCGGGAACATCCCACAAGAGCTGCAGTTTTGGAGTTGCTCTGACCCAGCCGTCTAGACGCTACAATTTGCCCCATGTCATAGTTGCCAAACCCTTACACGTGTCAATTTTCTCTGATTTCAACACCAGCTTCAGGAACAACATGTTCACTTTGCCGCCTAATATATCCCACCATCCCATCAATGTTATTGACTTTACCTGTCAGTGGTCATAATGTTATGGCTGATCGGTGTATGTTGTAATAATAGACTTCAAAATAGAATGTACGTTGCATGACCGCAATTTAAAACAACTGACTAATCAACACCTACCGTCATCTTATGTCTCTAGGATTGCAGGCACCTTAATTCACATCCATCATGTCACATGGGAACACCAAAAGGGTTTGTTTTGGGTTTTTTTATTAACCCCTTCCATACCAGGCACTTTTACCCCCTTCCTGCCCAGGCCATTTTTCAGGTCTCAGCGCTCTCACGCTTTGAATGACAATTGCGCGGTCATACAACTTTGTACCCAAACTAAAATTTTATCATTTTGTTCACACTACTAGAGCTTTCTTTAGCTGGTATTTAAATCACCGCTGGGGTTTTTATTTTTTGCCAAATTAACAAAAAATACCGAAAATTTTGAAAAAAAAAACCAAACAAAAAAAACACGTTTTTCTTTGTTTCGGTTATAAAAGTTTGCAAATAAATAATTGTTCTTCATAAATTTAGGCCGAGATGTATTCTGTTACATGTCTTTGGTGAAAATAACCCAAATTAGGATGTATTTTTTTAGTTTGTAGGAAAGTTATAGAGTTCACAAACTATGGTATAGATCTGAATATTGATCAATCCTGAAGTACTGACAGCCAATCTGATTTCTTGAGGTCCAAGAATGTCAGAACAGGACAGATATCCCCCAAATGTCAGGACGGTACAGATATCCCCCAAATGTCAGGACGGTACAGATATCCCCCCAAATGTCAGGACGGTACAGATATCCCCCCAAATGTCAGGACGGTACAGATATCCCCCCAAATGTCAGGACGGTACAGATATCCCCCCAAATGTCAGGACGGTACAGATATCCCCCCAAATGTCAGGACGGTACAGATATCCCCCCAAATGTCAGGACGGTACAGATATCCCCCCAAATGTCAGGACGGTACAGATATCCCCCCAAATGTCAGGACGGTACAGATATCCCCCCAAATGTCAGGACGGTACAGATATCCCCCCAAATGTCAGGACGGTACAGATATCCCCCTAAATGTCAGGACGGTACAGATATCCCCCCAAATGTCAGGACGGTACAGATATCCCCCCAAATGTCAGAACAGTACAGATATCCCCCCAATGTCAGGACGGTACAGATATCCCCCAAATGTCAGGACGGTACAGATATCCCCCCAAATGTCAGAACGGTACAGATATCCCCCCAAATGTCAGAACGGTACAGATATCCCCCCAAATGTCAGGACGGTACAGATATCCCCCAAATGTCAGGACGGTACAGATATCCCCCAAATGTCAGGACGGTACAGATATCCCCCAAATGTCAGGACGGTACAGATATCCCCCAAATGTCAGAGCAGTACAGACAATGGAGATTTACTAAAACTGGGGCACTCAGAATCTGGTGCAGCTGTACATGGGAGCCAATCAGCTTCAGCTTCTTGTTCAATTAAGCCAGGGGTCTCCAAACTTTACAAACAAAGGGCCAGTTTACTGTCCTCCAGAGTTTAGGGGGGCCGGATTGTGGCCAGTGGGGGTAGAAAGTGTCCCGGGACCCATCAGTGAGGATAGACATTGCCACGTGGTTGGTCAGCTACATAGCGCCTGTGGTCAGTAGGAGGCGGAATAGTGGCCCACCATTGGTATCAATGGAAGAAATATCACCTTATTGTTGGTGTCAGTGGGAGGAACGGAGCCCCGCCACTGGTGTCAGTGGGAGGAACGGAGCCCCGCCACTGGTGTCAGTGGGAGGAACGGAGCCCCGCCACTGGTGTCAGTGGGAGGAACGGAGCCCCGCCACTGGTGTCAGTGGGAGGAACGGAGCCCCGCCACTGGTGTCAGTGGGAGGAACGGAGCCCCGCCACTGGTGTCAGTGGGAGGAACGGAGCCCCGCCACTGGTGTCAGTGGGAGGAACGGAGCCCCGCCACTGGTGTCAGTGGGAGGGGAATAGTGCCCCATCATCGGTGTCAGTGGGAGGGGAATAGTGCCCCATCATCGGTGTCAGTGGGAGGGGAATAGTGCCCCATCATCGGTGTCAGTGGGAGGGGAATAGTGCCCCATCATCGGTGTCAGTGGGAGGGGAATAGTGCCCCATCATCGGTGTCAGTGGGAGGGGAATAGTGCCCCATCATCGGTGTCAGTGGGAGGGGAATAGTGCCCCATCATCGGTGTCAGTGGGAGGGGAATAGTGCCCCATCATCGGTGTCAGTGGGAGGGGAATAGTGCCCCATCATCGGTGTCAGTGGGAGGGGAATAGTGCCCCATCATTGGTGTCAGTGGGAGGGGAATAGTGCCCCATCATTGGTGTCAGTGGGAGGGGAATAGTGCCCCATCATTGGTGTCAGTGGGAGGGGAATAGTGCCCCATCATTGGTGTCAGTGGGAGGGGAATAGTGCCCCATCATTGGTGTCAGTGGGAGGGGAATAGTGCCCCATCATTGGTGTCAGTGGGAGGGGAATAGTGCCCCATCATTGGTGTCAGTGGGAGGGGAATAGTGCCCCATCATTGGTGTCAGTGGGAGGAATAGTGCCCCAGCATTGGTGTCAGTGGGAGGGGAATAGTGCCCCATCATTGGTATCAGTGGGAGGAATAGTGCCCCATCATTGGTGTCAGTGGCAGAAATTATGCACCACTGTTGGTGTCGGTGGAAAGAATAGTGCCCGATATCAGTGGGAGGACTATCACCCGAAGGGCTAGATGAAGACTAGCAAAGGGCCGCAGTCTGGAGACGACTAAATCAAGCTTTGGCCATAAAACCTGGAAGCCGATTTGTTTCTATGCAGAGCACAGACTTTGCACCGTCCGGTTTTAGTAAATAATCCCCAATGTGACCTATGCACAGTATGACCACAGAATCATAAAACTCAAAAAGAAATGTTATCTTCAGACCGTAATCCATCCTCAAAAAAAAAAAATTTTTTAAAAATCACCCCTTCCCTCGCCTCTGATGGAATGTTCCAGCATTACACAGAATACCGAATGTAAACAATGAAAGGCGAAAGAACACGGCACTCCCAGCTGATCCCAGGGACATGGGCAGGAGTGTCCCCGCTGGGAGGTGAGCGCAGACAACGACATTCTTTACATAGCTTTCCGACTATACCATTCTAGTCAGGTCTCAGCCCTGGCAATAGGCACGCGGACGCACACAGGAGGTGAATACCAAACTAGAATGAAACGACAGCAGCTTGCTACTACTGACATTGCTACCCACAGAACCATATTTAAAGGGAACGCAGAACCCATTCTACTATTTTCTTGGTATCAGTTCAATAGATATCTTTCTTATTTGTGGGTTATTTTTGTTTAAAAAATGGCTATGTACTGTATATTGATAAATATATATATATTTTATATGTGTACAAGGGGCAGTCATGTTTGTTCATTACATAAGCAGCGTCAGCTTCCTTGCTTGGCAGGTCTACACAAAGCTTGTGCTCTCCTATTTTAACGGTAGCTTTGTCATTATCAGGCCTCGTTCACATGGAGTGCGTCAACGTGTACGCCCGGGTCACACTGGTTTCTACCCACATGGGGATGCACAAGTGTTTCATGCATTTCCAGGCAGGAAGTCCTACTGATATCAATCGGGATGCAGCGGCTGCACAGACATCCCTGTGTGGGTCCGTGGACGCACGGAACATCTGCGCATCCCCAAGTGGGTCCGTGGGGATGCACGCAACAGCTGTGCATCCCCGTGTGGGTCCGTGGGGATGCAAGCAACAGCTGCGCATCCCCGTGTGGGTCCGTGGGGATGCAAGCAACAGCTGCGCATCCCCGTGTGGGTCCGTGGGGATGCACGCAACAGCTGCGCATTCCCGGGTGGGTCCGTGGGGATGCACGCAACACCTGCGCATCCCCGGGTGGGTCCGTGGGGATGCACGCAACACCTGCGCATCCCCGGGTGGGTCCGTGGGGATGCACGCAACACCTGCGCATCCCCGGGTGGGTCCGTGGGGATGCACGCAACACCTGCGCATCCCCCGGTGGGTCCGTGGGGTTGCACGCAACACCTGCGCATCCCCGGGTGGGTCCGTGAGGATGCACCAAACACCTGCACATCCCCGTGTGGGTCCGTGGGGATGCACGCAGCACCTGCGCATCCCCGGGTGGGTCCGTGGGGATGCACGCAACAGCTGCGCATCCCCGTGTGGGTCCATGGGGATGCAGCAACACCTGCGCATCCCCGTGTGGGTCCGCGAGGATGCACGCAACACCTGCGCATCCCCGTGTGGGTCCGCGAGGTTGCACGCAACACCTGCGCATCCCCGTGTGGGTCCGCGAGGATGCACGCAACACCTGCGCATCCCCGTGTGAGTAAACACAGTCCTCCATGGGTGCAAGCATTGATACACCCCGCTTGAACAAGGCCTTACACCCCAGTCACACTGGATGCGACTTGGAATGCGATTTGCATATCGCATGCCAAAGTCGCACCCTATTGTCCACCATTACAGCGGTCATATCGGTGCGGTCCCAACTCGGTCGTAGCCGATCCGGTTTCTAAAGTAGTACATGCACTAATTTTGGTGTGATTTGCATAGACATCTGTGTCAGATGTCTTGCAAAACGCACCTGAAATCAGCATTTCCCCCCGACTTTGAAATAATGCAACTTTCCCTGTAAGTCGCACGATTTCAAAGTCGGGTTTGATTTGACTGGATGGGGGGGGGGGTTATTGTTCATCTACTTTTTGTACCCTTAGCATGGACATCTCCCTGTTGTATACAATGTAATACGTCTGTAAAATCTTTTATCACTCCAAGTGCAAATTTCAATAAAGATTAATTTTGTAAATTGCTGAAAATCCAATAATTTAAAAAAATGGGGGGGGGGGGGGGTAGACAGCACAAAAAGAAATCAAAATGAGAGCTCCCTGAAAATACAACATCCTTTCCCTTTATATGTTGAGGAGGTCATCCGAGGAATCATCTGACTGCTGGAAATAATTAATCAGATTATCACCCCCCCTCCTTCCCCCTGACATCCACTGTTCATGTACATTGAGCGATCTCGCCTTTGCAGCAAATCTCGTCCGCACACAGAAGTAAAAATGATCCCTGAAGAATGACATTTCGGCCACTTCCTAGTAATGACCCAAACATGGTGAGGACGGTGTGTGAAAGCGGCAAAAATCATTCACAATGTGCGCATAGCACAGCCATGGCCCGGAAGTCACATAAATGGCAGCATCAAAAGATTCACAATAAAGGGGAACGCACTGGGCATCCTTGCGTATGCCCCCGCCCCCCCCCCCACCCTAGGGCGAGAATTCAGCACTGTGAGGCCTGCTTGTATAAATGTCCGTCATATATCCCAAGAGGCTTCACTTTCATTCGCAGAAACTGAAGGAGGGTGGGCTCGGGCTGCTTGAAGCAGAAAGAGGCATTTGGCACCCTATGACGCCAACAGCAAAGATGGCGGTGCTATGTACAGATTGTGACAGTCAGGTCACTATTAGAACGCTGTAACCTCTGGGTAGGCGAGTTTCTAAACAGAAATCGATGGGCTGAGATTCCTCTTAAAAATTTTTAAATTAACTGACTTATGGGACACTTTTAACCATTCCCTTGCCAGCCCAATTTTTCCCCATTTACCACATAATATACACTTAAAGATTTACTAAAGAGTCATTCCCCTAAATCATATGTTTTCTAAAGGCTGAGATCCGACAGACTTCTAGAGGACCTATACTGTAGAAGCTGTGACCAAAAATGACAAGCAGAGGAAAAAAAAAAAGTGACCAATATTGCCTTGCAGCCAAACTCTCCCCCCCATTTCTGCCTTGTTTTGTATTGTGCAGAGGTGGTCATCTTGGTGAAGGAGCAGGGCTTTGCTTCCCGTGTCACAGCTGCCATCCCCCCCGACCAATGACTAGTGAACTGACAACTGGTGGGTACTGATCCAGAAGTAGGAGAGCAGTAAAAAAATTCACAAAAAATAAAGCAGAATCAGGGAGATCCTTGCACTGCAGCTCTACAGGTACAGCTTCCTCTCCAGCAACGAGAGCAATGGAGCAGTACAGAGATCATTGAATCTCACACCCAAAACTATTTTATGCTGCAGAGGCCAAGGAAGTATACTGCTAGTTTTCAGGAAGAATTCAAGACAAAAAGGTAGATTTTCCAGAGTACAGTTTAGGCCAGGGGTAGGCAACCTGAGAGCCGCAGGACTACAAGTTCCATCAAGCCTCTGCAAGTCATAGCTGTAACTGTCAGTTTTGTAATCTTTGCAATGCCTCATGGGAAATGTAGATCCACAACAGCTAGAGAGCCACAGGTTGCCAACCCCTGGTTTAGGCACAAGGTGTTCCGTACAACACAGCAAATGTTGACTTTTAGGGCTCGTTCACACTTGACTCACTTCTAACGCTTGCCAAACGCCCCTATAGCATTAGACAGGTGTTTGGGAAGCGTTTTTAACTCTCCTCAAATGCCCTATGCGTGTTTTTGAGGCGTTTGATAGGCGTTTTCCAAGCATTAAAACCTCAACACAAACGCGTATAATGAAGTTCAAAGGGTGCCTCCGGACTGTCCGTAATTTCAAAGGGTGGCTCGGGACTGGCCGTAAATTCAAAGGGTGCCACCGGACTGGTCGTAATTTCAAAGCGTGCCTCGGGACTGGCCGTAATTTCAAAGGGTGCCTCGGGACTGGCCGTAATTTCAAAGGGTGCCTCGGGACTGGCCGTAATTTCAAAGGGTGCCTCGGGACTGGCCGTAATTTCAAAGGGTGCCTCGGGACTGGCCGTAATTTCAAAGGGTGCCTCGGGACTGGCCGTAATTTCAAAGGGTGCCTCGGGACTGG